>NC_057830.1:17996582-18299613 GCF_910594005.1 Cervus elaphus | reverse complement strand
AATATGCTTGCTATTTTTTGTATAACATTGCTAATGCCAAAGCTTTGAACTTAATATAGATATATATATATAAACGTTCCCTTTTCCAGGGGGTCTTCCCAACCCAGGGATTGAACCCAAGTGTTCTGCATTGCAGGAAGATTCTTTACCATCTGAGTCACTAGGGAAGCCAATAAATATATATAGATAGATAGATAGATAGATAGATAGATAGATAGATAAACACTTAGATAAGCAAAAAAGAAAAATTGAATAAGTAAATAAGTGAAGTTTGTATTTGGAAGGTCTTTCCTGAACATCACATATAAGAGTGATATCCCTAATTTTACTAGTAGTAGTGTTTCAGCAAAAGAATGTGTTTGTGGCCATCCGTAGGAAGTATACTGACACTGACATGGCCAATGTTAGTACGTCTATGTTGGACCTGTACTCCAGTAAGACCTACGAAATGAGTAAGGTCAGTGTAATGACGTCTTCTAGACACTGCGTCATATCATCCTGATTTCTTAGGTAACTTTCATTATCTGTTTCTCTCAAGTATATTATCTGCCATTTACAGTAGAGAAGACACTTGAATTTTCACTATGATGCCATACTCAAAATATTTCTCTCACGTAAACACTCATTAAATATTTGTGAAGAGAAAGTGTTAACAATGTTCAGTCAGTTCTGGAAAAGAATGGTGTGTGGGTGAGTGAGGAGAAATCCAAATAGAATATCTGTTTCTATGGTCCCTAACCTTTAACCACTCATAATTGCCTAAATATAGCTCATTTATATTACTATAGGTAATATAACTTGCCCTTCTTCCTCACTAATTACAAGTTACAGAATCTTTGGATGTCTTTAAATATTGCCCGGTTCAGGGGAACTGCATTGGTGGAGGACATCACTGTCTGTTAAACCTGGATTTATTCAGAAATCTAGTGATATGGTGTTATTTTAGAGTAAGTTCTTCTTCTGAACTCTCTCCATAATCTGTCATATACAAGTCTGATTTTTCTGGAAAAGCAGAACAGAGAATAACTACTTGAACCATAATAAATTCTTTTCTTTTTCATAGTAAATCCTATAAGTTAATGCCATCCTGTGGGATAACTGAGGACAACTAGCTGATCTTCCCTGATAACAACCTTTGTTTATAAAAATAATGCTTGCTTAGTTTAGTTCAGTTCAGTCGCTTAGTCATGTCTGACTCTTTGTGACCCCATGAACTGCAGCACGCCAGGCTTCCCTGTCCATCATCAGCTCGCAGAGCTTGTTCAAACTCATATCCATCAGTCAGTGATGCCAGACAACCATCTCATCCTCTGTCATCCCCTATTCCTCCTGCCTTCAATCTTTCCCAGCATCAGGGTTTTTTCCAATGAGTCAGTTCTTCACATCAGATGGCCAAAGTATTGGAGCTTCAGTATCAGTCCTTTCAGTGACTTTTCAGAACTGATTTCCTTTAGGATTGACAGGTTGGATGTCTTTGCAGTCCAAGGGACTCTCAAGAGTCTTCTCCAATACCACAGTTAAAAAGCATCAGTTCTTAAAAAAAAAAAAAAAAAAGCATCAGTTCTTCGGCGCTCAGCTTTCTGTACAGTCCAACTCTCACATCCATACATGACTACTGGAAAAACCATAGCTTTGGCTAGATGGACCTCTGTCAGCAAAGTAATGTCTCTGCTTTTTAATATGCTGTCTAGGTTGGTCATAATTTTTCTTCCAAGGAGCAAGTGTCTTTTAATTCCATGGCTGTGGTCACCATCTGCAGTGATTTTAGAGCCCAAGAAAATGAACTCTGTGACTGTTTCCATTGTTTCCCCATCTATTTGCCATGAAGTGATGGGACCGGTTGTCATAACGTTTTTTTGAATGTTGAGCTTTAAGCCAGATTTTTCACTCTCTTTCACTTTCATCAAGAGGTTCTTTAGTTCTTCATTTTCTGCCATAAGGATGGTATCATGTGCATATATGAGGTTATTGATATTTCTCCCAGCAATCTTGATTTCAGCTTATGCTTCATCCAGCCCGGCATTTCACATGATGTACTTGGCATATAAGTTAAATAAGCAGGGTAACAATAGACGGCCTTGATGTACTCCGTTCCCAGTTTGGAACCAGTCCATTGTTTCATGTCCAGTTCTAACTGTTGTTTATTGACCTGCATACAGATTTCTCAGCAGGCAGATAAGGTGGTCTGGTATTCCCATCTCTTGAAGAATTTTTGACAGTTTGTCGTGATCTACACAGTCAAAGGCTTTAGCATAGTTGATGATGCAAAAATAGATGTTTTTCTGGAATTCTCTTGCTTTTTTGATGATCCAACAGATGTTGACAATTTGATCTGTGGTCCCTCTGCCTTTTCTAAATCCAACTTGAACATCTGGAAGTTCTCAGCTCAAGTACTATTGAAGCCTGGCTTGGAGAATTTTGAGCATTACTTTGCTAGCATGCGAGATGAATGCAATTTTGTGGTAGTTTGAACATTCTTTGGCATTGCCTTTCTTTGGGATTGGAATGAAATAATGATTGTAGCACTGAATTAAAACTCACTTCAAGAGTCTGTTCTGTACCTCTGTGTCTCTTTTTCTGTTTTGCATATAGGGTTATCATTACCATCTTTCTAAATTCCATATATATGCGTTAGTATACTGTATTGGTCTTTATCTTTCTGGCTTACTTCACTCTGTATATTATCTAGGGTGAAACAGATCACCAACCCAGGCTGGATGCATGAGACAAGTGCTTGGGCCTGGTGCACTTGGAAGACCCAGAGGAATCGGGTGGAGAGGGAGGTGGGAGAGGGGATCGGGATGGGGAACACATGTAAATCCATGGCTGATTCATGTCAATGTATGACAAAAACCACTACAATATTGTAAAGTAATTAGCCTCCAACTAATAAAAATAAACGAAAAAAAAACTTCAGAAAACCAATTGTACACATGTGTATATTGTATGAATTATACTGTATATTGCATACACATACCTATATACGTATAAATGTATACATTTATATTTTAAGTGATCTTTGATTACAACTTTTAATAGTTTCATAATGGCTTTTGAGGAAAGTAAAAATTTTACCAAATTAAACATTCATACCAATACTGAGAAACACCAATTTTCAAGAATGGAGTCTTATAATCAAAGTAGCTTCCTGTTGTTGCAGCATAGAACATGATGGGAATATAGGTTGAATGGCCATCTCAAACAGAAGCTTATAGGACCTGAAATTATTAAACTCTTGAAACACAGTAAATCATGACCAAATAGAAACAGCATACCACCAAGGATCCACTAACAGATGAATGGACAAAATATGTGATGAAATATTACTCAGCCATACTTTCGCCATTTGCAGCAATGTGGATAGACCTAGAGTGGATGGACTTTATGCTTACTGAAATAAGTCAGACAGAGACATCTGTTGTATGCATCACTTCTCTGTGGAATCTAAAAAATGAAAACAAATGTGTATAGCAAAACTGAAACAAATGTACAAATGTAGAAAACAAATGAGTGGTGAACAGTAGAGAAAGGGTAGAGGAGAAGGAGAAAATAGGAGAAAAATAGGAGTACGGGATTAAGAGATGTAAACAAGCATGAGTAAAATAGATAAGCAACAATGATACATTGTTTAGCACAGGGGAATATAGGCATTAGTTTGTATTAACTTTTAAAGGAGTGTAATCTGTAAAATACTGAATCACTATTATATATACCTGCAACTAATATTTTAACTCAACTATACATCAGTAAGGGAGCTTCACTGATAACTCAGGTAGTAAAGAACCTGCCTGCAATGCGGGAGACCTGGGTTCGATCCCTGGGTTGGGAAGATCCCCTGGAGAAGGGAAAGGCTATCCACTCCAGTATTCTGAACTGGTCACAAAGAATCGGACACCACTGAGCAGCTTTCACTTTCACTTTTCATACTGCAATAAAAAATAAAATAGAATAATAAAAAAAATCATACCCATTGGCAGTCACGCCTCATTCCTCCCTTCCCCCAACATCTGAAAATCACTAATCCACATCTGTCCCTATAGCTTTTTTTAAAAATCTATTCTTCAGTTTTATATATATCTGAGTTGTTTCCATGTTTTGGCTATTATGAATAATGCTCTTGTGAATATTTGTGCACAAATTTTTCTGTGGACATATATTTTTCATTTTTCTTGGGTATATACTGAGGGTATATACTTGGGTATATAGCTGTGTCATATGGTAAATCTAAATCTCAGCTTAAATTTTTGATAAATTGCTGAACTTTTCTCCAAAGTGTTCAAAACACTTTACAATGCTGTCAGCAGTATGTGTGTATGTGTGCTAAATCACTTCAGTTGTGACTAGCAATATGAGGGCTCCAATTTTGCCACATCAGATCAACACTTGTTATTGTTTCTTTCTGAATATTGAAAATTTATAGCTATCCTTGTAAGTATGAAGTGACATCTCATTGTCATTTTGATTTACATTTATCCCAGTAAATCTCTAGCATTTTTTCATATGCTTACTGGCTATTTTATATATTATTTAGCAAAATAATATATATTGATATATATTGAAATGCTTTGCCCATTTTTTGATCGTGTTGTCTGTTATTGTTCAGTTTTAAGTGTTCTTTGTATATTTTTGATGCAAGTCCTTAATCAGATATATAGCTGCCAAATATTTTCTTCCAGTCAATGTGTTGTCTTTTTACTTTTTTGAGTGTGATTTAAAACACAGAGTTTTTAATCTATGACAGATGGGTAAATGAAGATGCAGCTAGAATATGGTCCACTTGTGAGCAAGCAAGAACAATGAAAGTAGTTGATACAAAATCTGGCTGAGAAAGGCCTACTCTCCCACTTCTTCCTTTAATCATCTCAATGTGGCATATTGTATATCTGTGACACTAGCTTGAAGCAATTTTTAATCCATTCACCATCTTTTGTCACCTCTATAACATCTCCTAGTAATTGAGAATCTCATGTTTGACACTTTTTATATAGCTAGCTTCTGGAAATAATATGTTATGAATAAAGAAATGTATATATTCTCGGAAATTTCAAGACAACACCTTCATTGACTGATGTTGAGATCCAAGTACGAGGATTTACTTAACTTCGTTCTTCTTAAAAAAAAAAAATCACAAAAGTTAACTATCTACTTCTAGGAGGGCATAATAGGACATAGGCCAACTCCTAATTCTATATAATGTAAAAATTAAGATGTTAGCATTCCTCTTAGTAAATGCTTCCAGAGTTCAACACCACTTCTGGTAGAAAGTGGACTTTCATCAGTACTTGTTCTATGATTGTATATGCATTCATTAGTCTTTAAGTAGTTGTGAGATCCTTGGATAATACGGTTTTGAGCCTCCCCCTGAAATTTTTATTAGGAATATATTGGGCATGTTTTAAAATTTTTTAATTTATAGCTTTACAAAAATCTAATGAAAACCTAAGGATCCAGCAAGAGAGAACTTTCAAAGTATAATATATCCCACAATGAAAAACAACATAAATTAATTCTAACAACTCCATGTTTGTTTACTTTAAAACATATTTATGAAAGTTTGTGAAACCAATAATAAAAATACAAAAATGCTAGAAAAACCATGAGAAAAAAATTAAGTAACCTTAGAATGATAGCCTTTTTGAAATATAACATAAAACTTGGAAACCTTAAATTCAATTACATAAAAATTCAATAATTTCTGCAAAAAATAGAATAACATGGAGTTATTCTTTTCTATGGACAGTCCCAACACAAGCGTTTCAAAAACAAAAATTACAAATTGGGGAAAATATTTGCAAATTTTGTTAGAAATGGGTAATTTTTCAGCTATGTAAATAGCTTCTTCATATCATCAGGATACAAACAACTTACAATTAAAAAAAAGGCAAAATAAGTGTTAAGTTCAAGAAAGAGAATATACAAATGCATTTTTTCAGGGAGGAAAACAATGTTCTCCTAAATCTTCTAGGTTCTTGGCTATGTTGATCTGAAACAAATAGACTGCCAGATATTTCTCCAGCAAGAATGGGGTTATTTGGGCTCAGCAGAGAACTGCAATTTGGGGTCTGCAACCATGGCAATCTACACACAATTTGCCACATGGTAAGGGAAAGAGAACACTTTTATATAATGGAAAAGATGGGAGGGCTATAGCAAAAAGCCTATGGCTTTTCATTGTCTTTGCCAGGAAAGAAGGGTCTTTCTTCTTCCTGCTGGGCTCTACTCACAGAGTATGAGAGCTCCCCTCTTCTGGTCTCACAACTCTATTAGAGATTTCTGTTTATTAATTTTTTACATTTCCTCCTTTTGAACAAGATCTTTTCCTGAAAATATCACTGATCAAGAGTCAGGTTTTCTAGTTTCAGTAACTATTTGTCCTTCAGTGTCAGGAAGGACATTTCCTGCATGTAATGTCTTACATCAGAGACAAAGTGTACAGATTGGAGATCTATTGAGGTCATATGCAAGTAGCAAGGAGGAGTGGAAGAAAGAACTCTTGGGCACTCTTTATCTAAATTCATATGTTATTAATATCAAAGACATTTAAGGTCATCTGGAACATACGTCATCACCAAAGTTTTGGCAAAAAGCTTCCAACAGTCCTGGTCTGGATACCTTGGGGATGTCATCAGATGTGGCCTGCTTCAATTCCAGGAAATCTTTACTTTCAGGTCACTGGATGTGAAAGATTTGGTATTCTCTTTAAATATGTCATGTAACTCATGTAATTCAAGGGTTTATTTCCTGGAGTTTGGCAACACAAGGTTTGGTTAGCAGTACTTAATAGAGGCCTTTTCAGTGAAGTTTAAGAGAGTTCTTCTGGAGGTACCTTTTCCAATAAACAAAATCTTTAGGTTGCAATCTGTGATACTTAAAATCTTTATCACCTGTGAAAAGATGACTCTACCAAAAGATGTTTATTTTTAATAGGAACAATTAGGTCTTTGGAATATTGGTTTATCTCTTCCTTTTTCAGTTGTGGGTCAAAAGATGCGGAAATCTAGTACATTGGGCATTCTGTGACTGTCTCAAAGGGTGAACCTGAGATTTAGAAATATGAACTTTTTGCTTTTGGCCAAAATACTTGAACAAATGCTTTTGGCCAAAGTATTTTAAGGGTGTCTACAAGTTTTGCCGGTTGATTTTTTTTTTTTTTAATGGATGATAGTTGACGTACAATGTTGTGTTAGTTTTTGCTGTAGAACATTGTGAATCAACCATGTCAAGAAAAATGGGATATATGTATGAGTCAAAGCAAAAACAACACCCAGTTGTGGATGGGACTGGTGATAGAAGCAAGATCTGATGCTATAAAGAGCAATATTGCATAGGAACCTGGAATGTGAGGTCCATGAATCAGGGCAAATTGGAAGTGGTCAAACAGGAGATGGCAAGAGTGAACATCAACATTCTAGGAATTAGCAAACTAAAATGAACTGGAATGGGTGAATTTAACTCAAATGACCATTATATCTACTACTGTGGGCAGGAATCCCTTAGAAGAAATGGAGTAGCCATCATAGTCAACGAAAGAGTCCAAAATGCAGTACTTGGGTGCAATCTCAAAAATGACAGAATGATCTCTGTTCGTTTCCAAGGCAAATCATTCATTATTATGGTAATCCAAGTCTTTGCCCTGACCAGTAACTCTGAAGAAGCTGAAGTTGAAAGGTTCTATGAAGACCTACAAGACCTTCTAGAACTAACACCCAAAAAAGATGTCCTTTTCATTACAGGGGACTGGAATGCAAAATAGGAAGTCAAGAAACACCTGGAGTAACAGGCAAATTTGCCCTTGGTGTACAGAATGAAGCAGGGCAAAGGCTAATAGAGTCCTACCAAGAGAACGCACTGGTCATAGCAAAGACCCTCTTCCAACAACACAAGAGAAGACTCTACACATGGACATCACCAGATGGTCAACACCGAAATCAGATTGATTATATTCTTTCAGCCAAAGATGGAGAAGTTCTATACAGTCAGCAAAAATAAGACCTGGAGCTGACTATGGCTCAGATCATGAACTCCTTATTGCCAAATTGAGACATAAATTGAAGAAAGTGGGGAAAACCACTAGACCATTCAGGTATGACCTAAATCAAATCCCTTATGAATATACAGTGGAAGTGAGAAATAGACTTAAGGGTCTAGATCTGATAGACAGAGTGCCTGATGAACTATGGATAGAGGTTTGTGATGTTGTACAGGAGACAGGAATCAAGACCATCCCCAAGAAAAAGAAATGCAAAAAACCAAAATGGCTGTCTGAGGAGGCCTTACAAATAACTGTGAAAAGAAGGGAAGCGAAAAGCAAAGCAGAAAAGGAAAGCTATACCCATTTGAATGCAGAGTTCCAAAGAATAGCAAGGAGAGATAAGAAAGCCTTCCTCTGCAATCAATGCAAAGAAATAGAGGAAAACAATAGAATGGGAAAGACTAGAGATCTCTTCAAGAAAATCAGAGATACCAAGGGAACATTTCATGCAAGATGGGCCTAACAGAAGCAGAAGATATTAAGAAGAAGTGGCAAGAACACAGGGAAGAATTGTACAAAAAAGGCCTTCACGACCCGGATAATCAAGATGATGTGATCACTCATACTCACCTAGAACCAGATCCTGAAATGTGAAGCCAAGGGGGCCTTAGGAAGCATCACTACAAACAAAGCTACCAGAGGTGATGGAATTCCAGTTGAGCTATTTCACATCCTAAAAGATGATGCTGTGAAAGTGCTGCACTCAATATGCCAGCAAATTTGGAAAACTCAACAGTGGCCACAGGGCTAGAAAAGGTCAGTTTTCATTCCAATTCCAAAGAAAGATAATACCAAAGAATGCTTAAACTACTGCACAATTGCACTTATCTCACACACTAGTAAAGTAATGCTCAAAATTCTCCAAGCCAGGCTTCAGCAATACTTGAACCATGAACTTCCAGATGTTCAAGCTGGTTTTAGAAAAGGCAGAGGAACCAGAGATCAAATTGCCAACATCCATACAGTTCAGGATCATCAAAAAAGCAAGAGAGTTCCAGAAAAATATCTATTTCTGCTTTATTGACTATGTAAAAGCCTTTGACTGTGTGGATCACAAGAAACTGTGGAAAATTCTTCCAGAGATGGGAATACCAGACCACCTGACCTGCCTCTTGAGAAACCTGTATGCAGGTCAGGAAGCAACAGTTAGAACTGGACATGGAACAGCAGACTGGCTCCAAATGGAAAAGGAATACGTCAAGGCTATATATTGTCACCCTGCTTATTTAACTTATATGCAGAGTACATCATGAGAAATGCTGGGCTGGAGGAAGCACAAGCTGGAATCAAGATTGCTGGGAGAAATAGCAATAACCTCAGATATGCAGATGACACCACTCTTATGGCAGACAGTGAAGAAGAACTAAAGAGCCTCTTGTAGAAAGTGGAGGAGGAGAGTGAAAAAGTTGGCTGAAAGTTCAACATTCAGAAAACTAAGACCATGGCATCTGGTTCCATCACTTCATGGGAAATATATGGGAAACATTAGGAATAGTGGCTGACTTTATTTTGGGGGGCTCCAAAATCACTGCGGATGGTGATTGCAGCCATGAAATTAAAAGACACTTGCTCCTTGGAAGGAAGGTTATGACCAATCTAGACAGCATATTAAAAAGCAGAGACATTACTTTGCCAACAGAGGTCCGGCTAGTCAAGGCTATGGTTTTTCCAGTAGTCATGTATGGATGTGAGAGTTGGACTATAAAGAAAGCTGAGCTCAGAAGAATTGATGCTTTTGAGCTGTGGTGTTGGAGAAGACTCTTGAGAGTCCCTTGGATTGCAAGGAGATCCACCTAGTGAATCCTAAAGGAGATCAGTCCTGGGTGTTCATTGGAAGGACTGATGTTGAAGCTGAAACTCCAATATTTTGGCTACCTGATGCGAAGAGCTAACTCATTTGAAAAGACCCTGATGCTGGAAAGGTTGAGGGTAGGAGGAGAAGGGGACGACAGAGGATGAGATGGTTGGATGGCATCACCGACTCAATGGACATGAGTTTGGGTAAACTCCAGGAGTCGGTGATGGACAGGGAGGCCAGGCATGCTGCGGTTCATGGGTTCACAGAGTCGGACATGACTGAGTGACTGGACTGAACTGATGTTTGATTGTTAATACTAAAATTAGTGCATTTGACTAAACTAGAGCATTAAGTATGGTAAGCATGTTGAAAGTGTTGAGAATCAGCTAATTAACACAGACTTCTTGAAGCACCTGGTCAGTAAAATGATTTCTTTGATCACTGTGACAATCAATGAAGATCAAGTGGAGGTTCTCCAAGTAGGGTCAATCTTTTCCTAAAAGACTTTAGCCACAGAAGAGGCAGTAGCCTGTCTTCCACGGAAGTCATCAGCACCGTGTGAAAACATGCAAACCCTGACTAAAACATATTTACATCTAATAGAGGAGAAAGTTGTGTGAAATCCATTTGCTAGACCTCAAATGGCCCATTAGGCAGTTTAGGCCTAGGGGCAGTATTTTCAGGCGCCCCTGACTTGTACTCAGGACAAGTAGGTGGGCACTCTTCGTGGTATTATTGAAGTTTTTCACCAATATTAAGGAATGAATGCCACCATTTTGTCTGTAGACCAGTGGTTTAAGGCATGTGCAGTGGTGAAGAATGGGAACTTTAAAGCATCTGATATGACTGGGTCATCACTTGGTCCAAACCAGAAGGTTTTTTTTTTTTTTCATCAAACCAGCAATTGTTGAATTTCCAATCTTTTTTTTTTTCCTTTTCTGAGATCAGTTGTTGGACTTCCCTAGGCAGTTTTTCTATATTATCATTTGAAGTATCCCTTTGAACCATGGCAGAGGTTCAATGGCTATTGGTCACTTTAAGAGTGGCATTACATGCAGAACTATCAACAAGGTGATTTCTTTTAGCTTTCAAAAGTTCAAATTCAGAATGCCCTGAAATCTTAATAATAGCTAGAATGTCAGGTAAAAGTATTTATTTCAGTAATTCCTGAACATATGGGCCATTTTAATTTTATTTCCACCAGAAGTAAGGATGCCACATTACTTCCACAATATTCCAAAATCTTGAGCTATGCCAAAATCTAATATCAGTAAAAATATTTGCTGTTTTGACCTTGGCTAAAGTACAAACCTTTGTTAAAGTGTATAATTCAGCCTGTCAGGCTGTGTAGCCATAGGTTAAGGTATTGCCTCAACAACGTCAGTAGAACGTGTAATCACATGTCCAAGCAATATTTGGCATTGCCTTCTTTTAATTAAGAACCATCAGTAAATAATGAGACATCGGCCTTACCCAGTGGAGTTTCCTATAGATCACCCTGTGGTCAGGAGATCATTGTCAGTATTAAACACTCATAAGGTATTTTGTTTGTAATAGAGGGGAGAAGGATATCTGGGTTAAAGTTATTACAACTTAAGAGTTACGTGAACTTCATAGGGGGTGAGGCTACTGGCTGAGAAATATTGAATGTGATGAGAAATCAAGTGAACGTCTAATGCATGAGGTAAAAAGGGGTTAACAGGGATCCCAGAACAATTTTCTTGGTGACCCTTCACCAAAAGGGCACTGGCCATACTGGCTCTAAGAAAAAGGGGTGTTTCATGCCCCAGGGTCCAGTTGCTGGCCTTGATACCCTATGACAGGTATCAGGGGAGTCCCTGTGTTTTGGGGTTAGTACCCCAAGAGCACTTCCTTCCTTTTCATATACAGAAAGTAAAAAGGGACTCTGATATTTGGGATGCCCAAGGGTTTCCCTAATGGTTCAGCAGGCAAAGAATCCACCTGCCAATGTAGAAGATGTGGGCTCAATCCCTGGGTCGGGAAGATCCCTTTGAGAAGGAAATGGCCACCCAGTTCAGTATGCTTGTCTGCCAAGTCCTATGAACAGAGGAGCCCAGCAGGCTACAGCCTTTGTGGTCACAGAGTTGGACACTACTCAGCAACTGACTCAAGGGCAGGTGGATTCATCAGACTAAGACTTTGAAGGCTATGTTATCTGGTTCTCCCTATAAAATTGGGTTGGCGTTATTATTGTTGAGTAAAATATATAGAGGTCTGGCCATAAGAGAGAAATTTAGAATCCAGTTTTGATGATAAACAATTAGCCTGAGAAAGCTTTGCAGTTGTTTCTTAGCTTTGGGTTTTGGGAAACTTAGGACATCATGAAGTTTACCTGGACCTAGGTGTTAGGTAGTTAGAATAGGAAAAAGGAGTCCAGAATGGTGGTGGCTAAAAGACAAAGAAGGGAAAAGCCTGCAAAAATAGAACAAAGGAAGGTCCGAGGATCAGAGTGAGGAAGGACCTCAGGTAAAACAAACAGCCCTCCTGGCTAGCCCAATTATATAGGGCAGGCTCAAGAGGAGGAGAAAAATCATATAAAAAGAGGAGCCAAAATTTAGCTGGGTACTTCTCTTCCCTTCGTGTCTTTTGGGTCAGCCCACCCTCATGCCTTGAGGATGTATTTTCCTTTGCTTGTCAATGAAATTGAGCTATAACACTGGCCCATGGTCACTTCAAATTTTTGCTGTGGCGAGACATAACTGAGGAGATTACACACTCTCCCAACATAGGCGTAGCCCTGGTTCTGATATCAGATGCCCTAAATATCTAACCTGGGTTAGTGAAAATTGCAATTTTTCTTTGGTGATCTTATGCCCCTTTAAGGCTGCTGTTTTCCTGAAGAGGTTTCATTAAGAAGAAGACAGAAAGCAAATTATCCACATATTACAACAATGTAGAAACCCTAGGGAACTTTTTATCTTCTAGATCAGCATTCAGGATTTGTGAAAAATAAGGCCCTTCTGTATAACCCTGAGGCATTACTGTCCAGGTAAATTGTTTCCTAAGGGAAGGCAAAAGGGTATTGGCTAGCTTCATCTACTATAGTACCAAATAATGTACTGAGAAAATCAATTATAGTAAACAATTTACTTCCAGTGGGAACGGATGTTAGTAATGTGTGATGGTTAGGAACAAAAGATGTCCGGGGATATCGGTGTTGTTTACTGTCATGGACAAACCTCCACCATCAGTCATTTGGTTTTCTCACTGCTAAAATGGAAGTAATACAGGGGCTGGTACAAGAAATAATGAGGCCTTGAGCTTTGCACTCCTCTATTGTGGATTTTTTTCCTCTGAAAGGCTTCTTTAGTTATACCATACTGATGAATTCTAAGAAGAGGTTTTGAGAGGTCTCTTAGAATTTTGATGGGAGTTACTCTGTGAATTTCATCAATATCAGTGGGAGATTTTGTCTGTAAAGAAGGTGGTAGATGATTCCATAGGGACAAATCATCAATATTTCCAGAATCTGCTCTAGTACTCACAGAGATGGAACAAATAAGAGTTGTCAAAGGGTCATTTAATTCACTTGGTAGATGACTTTGATATTGTCAGTTTCTAGAATTTTGTCCCCTCTTTGGGAGAAATTCCAGCATGATACTTCTCTGAGAGTCCTCAGCCTAATAAATGGATGGGAGAGAGGAACTGAGGAGAGAAGTATGTGTCTCTCAAAGGACCTGACTTAACGGGAGTAGATTCAGAGACAGAAACTTTTGAGGTACATTAGGCATCCCTACTATTTGAACTGTTTTAGTACTCCAAGGCAGGCGCTATCTTATAGTAGTGACATTGAACATTAAGAATGTGACTCTAGTGTCATTAGGACTAGAAAAGTTTCATCCTTAACATTGATAAGTGTTTCTCTAAGCCAAGTAGGAGGGAGGATTGAAAAGATTCCCTGTAGGTCCTAGGAGCCCTGTCATTGAGAATTAGAAGGACTTTGGAAAGACAGATTAGAGCGCAGAAGTTGCCTAAAGTGCTGAAATTTGTAATAATCTATTTCCCAATGTTCTGGCTTTCTGCAGTAATAGAAGAAACTAGGAGGATTGTGGTTTCATTTAGAAGACTTTATTTTCATGAGTTGAAGATTAAGAATGCTGAGGTGACTCATCTACAGTGTGAGAGAACTGGTTTGCCAGACTGACCAAATCTGGAGCAGATATAGTTTCCCATTCCATGCTGGTTCTTTTTACCAGAAGGTAAATGTCCCAGTTCAGCTGCTCAGGGGGAATCAACATCTTAAGGAACATCAGCATTTTCTTTAAAAATAATCAGAAGTTGATTTTTATAATCATGATAAGGTTTGTCAGATGTTTGCGTGCAAGTCTGAAATTTCTTCCAATCAACTGACTTTGGAAAGTCCGTAGGAATTATTCAGTGAAGTTGGCTGTATTTGCCTGAGCCTGATCATATAGTCATACCAGACCATCTGACCTATCTCTTGAGAAACCTGTATGCAGGTCAGGAAGCAACAGTTAGAACTGGACATGGAACAACAGACTGGTTACAAATAGGAAAAGGAGTACGTCAAGGCTGTATATTGTCACCCTGCTTATTTAACTTATATGCAGAGTACCTCCTGAGAAATGCTGGGCTGGAAAAAGCACAAGCTAGAATCAAGATTGCCAAGAGAAATATCAATAGCCTCAGATATGCAGATGACACCACCCTTATGGCAGAAAGTGAAGAGGAACTAAAAAGTCTCTTGATGAAAGTGAAGGAGGAGGGTGAAAAAGTTGGCTTAAAGCTCAACATTCAGAAAGCTAAGATCATGGCATCTGGTCCCATCACTTCATGGGAAATAGATGGGGAAACAGTGGAAACAGTGGCTGACTTATTTTTGGGGACTCCAAAATCACTGCAGATGGTGATTGCAGCCATGAAATTAAGAGATGCTTACTCCTTGGAAGGAAAGTTATGACCAACCTAGATATCATATTTAAAAGCAGAGACATTATTTGCCAACACAGGTCAGTCTAGTCAAGACTATGGTTTTTCCAGTGGTCATGTATGGATGTGAGAATTGGACGGTGAAGAAAGCTGAGAGCTGAAGAATTGATACTTTTGAACTATGGCGTTGGAGAAGACTCTTGAGAGTCCCTTGGACTGCAAGAAGATCCAACCAGCCCATCCTAAAGGATATCAGTCCTGGGTGTTCATTGGAAGGACTGATGTTGAAGCTGAAACTCCAATATTTTGGCCACCTCATGCGAAGAGTTGAATCATTGGAAAAGACCCTAATGCTGGGAGGGATTGGGGGCAGGAGGAGAAGGGGATGACAGAGGATGAGATGGCTGGATGGCGTCACCAACTCAATGGACATGGGTTTGGGTAGACTCCGGGAGTTGGTGATGGACAGGGATGCCTGGCGTGCTGCGATTCATGGGGTCGCAAAGAGTCAGACACAACTGAGCGACTGAACCGAATTGAACTGGTCATATAGTAAAGTAGTGGGCTGTTCTCCTGCTTGTAATTCTAGAGACCTTTCAGGACTTTCCCAATTAGTGGTTTTCATTCAATGCTGAGTCTACCCTTAGGTACCAGCATATGAACCAGCTGATACCCATCAGAGAAACCGGTTAAGTTTGAATGACTATATTAAATTCCTCACTTTGGAGAAATGTCTGTTTAGTTCTTTGGCCCATTTTTTGATTGGATCATTTATTTTTCTGGAATTGAGCTTCAAAAGTTGCTTGTATATTTTTGAGATTAATCCTTTGTCTGTTTCTTCATTTGCTATTATTTTCTCCCAATCTGACGGCTGTCTTTTCACCTTACTTATAGTTTCCTTTGTAGTGCAAAAGCTTTTAAGTTTCATTAGGTCCCATTTGTTTAGTTTTGCTTTTATTTCCAATATTCTGGGAGGTGGGTCATAGAGGATCTTGCTGTGATTTATGTCGGAGAGTGTTTTGCCTATGTTCTCCTCTAGGAGTTTTATAGTTTCTGGTCTTACATTTAGATCTTTAATCCATTTTGAGTTTTCTATGGCTGATTCATATCAATGTAAGACAAAACCCACTGGAAAAAAAAAATAAAGGAAATCAGTTCTGAAAAAAAAAAATTCCTCACTAAATCTGTAAGGCTCTTCAGTTGCTATGGGAAAATCTTTGACTATGGGTCACAGTTCAGCTTTAATCCAGAGAGTATAAGAAATGAAGTTTAGAGCCTCTTGATTCTCAGATAGCTTAATTTTAAAGTGACAGGTTCTGACAGTTCAGAGGAAAAGGCAGTGGGGAGCATTTTGGAGAAAAGGCTTCTTGGCAATAGAAGCTGAATGGAGAAACTGAAGGTCTAGTGGAGATGTAGGCTACATAGAAGAGAAGGAGGAAAATGGAACAGAAGGCAGAATCTGGCTACAAAAAGCCATGGAAGACAAGATGGCAACAGAGACAGGGCCTGAGGCTTCAGGAGCCATTTTATCTTTCTTCAATCATTTTAGTTAATTTTAAAATCTTTGCAGAGAAGCAATTTTATACTGCTGATAACACTGGGAATTTTCAAAATATCAATCAAATAAGCATTTCACTCAGTTTTGAAAATGTTTGAACTGTTTTAGTCCAATTTGGTTTTAAGGAAATTAGTTTGGGAAATTCAAAAGTTCCCTATAATGGCCACTGATATTCTAAATAGCCTTTGGTCAGGTTGGTCCATTTAGTTAGAAGTAAGCATGAGAGAGAAACTTGATTTTTAAACTTAAAATCTGCCAGAGACGCTATGGGGGGCAGCCTCAAAATACTCAGATAACTGAGATTTCACTTTTTAGGGATATTTTTACTGGAGTAAAGAACAATTTTCAAACAGCTTAAACAGTTTACAGCACAAAAAGCTCTGTTCAAACAGCTTGCAAGTCAATCCCAACCAGTCTTCAGAGGACTGCTCTGTCCCAGAGGAGCCAGGTCAAAGATGTTTTCTAGCCAGTCTCCAGAGAACAGCCCTTCCAAAGAAATCAGCTGAATGCTGAAAAACCCAACACTGTTCCAAAGGAACAACCTGTGATCCTGGAGGAATGGATTGAGGTTAGCCAGCTTCAGTAAAACTGTCTGATCTCAAAATCAGACCAAAGTGCCAAATGAATACTCACATACAGAACAAGGCCTTAACCAAGAGATGAAACCTTTAAATAGATCCCGGATAAAGCCTGGAGAGCTTCAAACACAGGAAGGACATGATCTTAGACCCAGAAGACATAGTTTCAAACACTGGGGTTAGTGAGAAAGCAGTGAACAACAATAAACTCTATTGTGGGTACCTCACCCGTTTTGCTCAATAGCCTTGAAGCTTCTCTAGTCCCTCTGCAGGCCACCAAAATGTTGATCTAAAACAAACAGACTGCCAGATATTTCTTCAGAAAAAAAAAAAAGTTTAATTTTCAATCAACACAGAATTTGGGGTCTGCAAACATGGCAAGCTATATACAAGTCTGTGCATTGCAAGGGAAGAACACTTCTATGGAAGGAAGAGGAAATTGTGAGGGCTCTGGTCCACAAAAAGCCCTTGGTTTTTCATTGGCCCACTTCTTGCAACAAAAGAAAAGGAGTCTGTCTTCTTCCTCTTGGGCTCTGCTTTCATCACTGTGCATGGGATCTCCCCTTTCTGGTCTCCCAATTCTATCTAATTGAGGTTTTGTTTATTAATAAATAGTTTTTTATAACTGAGGCCTCCACTCTTGTAATAAAGGACAGATTAGCAGGAGAAAAACAGACAGAAGTTTAATTATATGCATATCCGCTGTGTACATGAATGAATATCCCCTGTGTACTTAGGAATACTGAGTAACTCCCAGAAATGGTCTGAACCACCACCCTACACACCATCTCCAGCTAAAGACAAAAGGCGTCTTTAGGTAGGGTGAGCCAGTTGTGGGAGGTTATCAAGAAAATCACAATCAGCAAGGCTATGTGTTGTTATGCAGATATGTCTTTGGCTTCTCCACTGATAAGTTTCTAAAGACTTAGTCATTCTTCTCGGTACAGAGAGGGGTATACCCACACAAATGGAGTTTTTCCTTATAAATACAAGTTTCTCTTACAAAAGGGTAACTTTTGATGGATTTTCAGAACTTCTCATGGGTCTGGACTTTCATAAAAATAACCAACCCAAGATAATCTTATGTCAAAGAGGCATTTTGAAGGATGTAAATTCTGCTCTCCTTCAATCTTGTTGCTGTTCAATTGCTAAGTTGTATCTAACCTGTGACCCCATGGACTGCAGCACGCCAGGTTTCCCTGTCCTTTACTATCTCCCGGAGTTTGCTCAAACTCATACCCATTGAGCAACCATCCAATAGTTGCTCTGTCGTTCCCTTCTCCTCCTACCTTCAATCCTTCCCAGGATCAGAGTCTTTTCCAATGAGTCAGTTCTTTATAACAGGTGGCCAAAGTATTGGAGCTTCAGCTTTAGCACCAGTCCTTCCAATGATTATTCAGGGTTGATTTCCTTTAGGATTGACTGGTTTTATCTCCTTACTATCCAAGGGACTTTGAAGAGTCTCCTCCAGTACCACAGTTCAAAAGCATTAATCTTAAACATGATCTTTAAAAAGTTTATTCTTATTCATATTGGAAGAAATGCAAATAAAAACTACACTTGAGATGCAATTTTTCAGGTTTGCAAAAGTGAAAACAGTACATTAATGTATTAGAGTCTGGAGAAACAGAAATTCTCTGAAGATCATTGAAAGCATATAAATTGTTAAACATTTATGGAAAAAATATCTATTAAGATGATAAGTATATATACCATTTTATCTAACAATTTTGTTTCTAAAGAATTTATTCTACTGATATTTTCAGCTATGTAAGAAATTACATATGTACAAGATTTATATTGCATAATTTATTATAATAATAAAAGAATAGAAGCAATATAAATATTTATTAATAGAGGATTACTTAAATTATTGTACATATATCCATGCAATGAAAATCAGTGTAGCCATTAAAAAGATTGAGGAAGTTCCTCATTTAAAAAAACTCTCTAAGATATATTGTTGGGTGAAAGAAAATCAAGGCAGAGGACAGTGTGTATGGTATGCTGACTTTGTATATAAGTGTATTAGGGGAAGAATACATATATGTCTAACCACAGAATACCACTGAGAGCAAATTTAAGATATTATAATACTAGTTGTCTCTAAGGGAGATAAAATGTGTATCTGACAAAAGAGATTTTAATATTAAACCATATGAGTGCATTATATTTAAAAGTAAGTAAATAAGATTTATCTGAAGTAAAAGTTTACACAATATTATATAAAGTATAATTTCAATTTTTTCCCAAAAAAAATGAATAATATAAATTATCTAGATCTTTGTAAGCTGAGATGCCTAGAGTTGATACCAGTACCAAAAAACATCCCTAATATCCATATATTTGTTGCCAGATACCATCCTACAATAAAACTCAAATAGTTTTGCTTAGGGAAAAAAGCCAATTCTAGGACTGGACCAGGGAAAATAAAAGGTGAGTGTAGGTCATAGGTCATCTTGTAGTACCAGAAGTGCTAAAAAGCAAAACAAAACAAAAACCTAAGACATAGCAAAGGAACACAGGATCCAACCTGGAAGAGCATCTAATGGCCAAAACTGGAATTTGAGAAATAAGTAATATAATATTGGATTATGCCACAAAATGTAAAATAATATCCATGAATCTTTCCTGGCATAAAAAAAATGACTAAATAAATAAATGGAGCAGAAATTAATCTTCCTTACAGAAGAATTCCAAAATAATATATGCAGATATTCACTCCTCCAAGAGTGGAACTTAAATACTACACTTCCCCTAAGTGTGGGCTAGACTTCCAAAAGGTGGCTGTCTTCCAAAAGAACAGAATAAAGAGTGAAGAAGTAACAACTTTTCAGTGGAGAAACCTAACAAACACAAATACTTGATTCAACCAAGTCATCAAGATTAACATCATCATTTTAGTCACATTGATATATACTCCCTTATCATGTAAGAGAAGAACATTACATCTCTGAGTTGTTTTGGTTTTTTTTCTTTTTCCTCCAAATTCTTAACCCAAGTCTAATCATGAGAAAAATATCAGGCAACTACAAACTAGGGGACATTCAATTAGATGCTAATAATCTTAAACACTGTGAAGGTCACAAAAACTAGGGAAGAGAGAAACTCGCATAGACTAGAGGTGACTGAGAAAATGTAACATGGTATCTAAATTGGATCCTAAAACATAAAGTGTACACTAATCTGGTAAAATACAAATAATGTCTGGAATTCAGTTAGTAGTAATCCCTCAATTCGTGTCATTTCAACTGGAAAAAAAGATGCTCAGAGGCTTCAGTTTATATATTTCAAAGATTATTTCCTAGTCACAGTTGTGCCTGGACAAAACAAGGGAAAAGACTCTAATATTAGTTTTCTGTTCTCATTGCTCTCCATTCATCCACCATTTCCACCAATTCTCCTATACTGGTCTCTGTGACTCATTTCCTTACATGAGATGATGAGAAATAAGGACAGCATTGTTCAGAGGCATAGCTCAGGGACTCTGAATAAAAAATGTGTGGAGAAAAAAATAATTTATCCTGATCAAGTGTAGTGACACTTGATCAGTTTGTTCACCATTGGCTCTTCCCTGGAACATCCATTCATAGGTAGACTTTCATTCATAGATAGATGTGTTAATGCATGAGAAAGCAGGAAAATGGCTAAAATGTACTTTTAAGAAGAAGATTACATCCATAACTATTTCTATTGGAAAATATGTAGATAAAGGGAGTAACAATATACTTTCAAAATAAATAAATAAAAAGTCTAAACCAGAAAGTCAATTCTATAAAGGAATTTATATTTTTAAAAATTTAATTTTCTTTAAAGAGAATTAGTGAACTACTGAAAATTCTACATTAGGTTTATGTATACAAATCACATATCCAGTGCACTCAATCTGCTATTAGAGATAAACCTAATGAAATTTTCATTTGAGGCTGAGCTATATTATGCTTGAAGTAAAATAATTTCTTCAACTGTTAATGTTCCATCTATGAAAAAGTGAACTAAAATACCTCAATCTACTGATATCTTTTATATAATCTTTTCCTTGCATTATTTTTTATGTCTTTAAAAGCATAATAACAGCCAGCTCAAAACAATTAACTATACATATGAAACTTTGGCAATATGTTTGTTTACATCAAATAACTTGGTCTTATTTGTGACTATTACTGTAATACAGCTATAAACACTTGTATAAATATAATTTGTATTTCTGATAAATTAGTCATATGCATATACAGTCACTACACTTCCATTTTTATGGATAAATAGCTTGTTAAAAGGGAAAATTTTTTTCTCTTTTTCTCAGGATTTCTACTCTAAAATTCAGTCATGGTTGATAAGATGGTAACGAACACAAATTGTTTTTTTTTTTTTTATCTTCTGAAAAGAAACTTTCAAGCTGCCTCAGACAGCCTTGTGAGTTGATGGATATAAGAAACAGAGAAAGAAGGAGAAAAAAACAAAATGCAAAACAATCTGTGATAGCTGACAGCAGTTGGCTGGCTTGGCAATCAACTGCCAGGCTACAGTGTTCCTTCCTAAACATGGACAACTTTATAGAATATCAACAACATCAGATATTTTGTTCACTTCTGTTTAGTTCAATTGCTCAATCATGTCCAACTCTTTGCAACCCCATGGACTGCAGTATGCCAGGCTTCCCTGTCTATCACCAACTCCCAGAGCTTACTAAAACTCATGTCCATCAAGTCAGTGATGCCATCCAACCATCTAATCTTCTGCCATCCCCTTCTCCTCCCACCTTCAATCTTTCCCAGCATCGGGGTCTTTTCCAATGAGTCAGTTCTTCACATCAGGTGGCCAAAGTATTGAAGTTTCAGCTTCAGCATCAGTCCTTCCAATGAATATTCAGAACTGATTTCCTTTAGGATGGACTGGTTGGATCTCCTTGCTGATCAAGGGACTCTCAAGAGTCTTCTCCAACACCACAGTTCAAAAGCATCAATTCTTCAACTGTCAGCTTTCTTTATAGTCCAACTCTCACATCCATACATGACTACTGGAAAAGCCAAAGCCTTGACTAGATGGACCTTTATTGGCAAAGTAGTGTCTCTGCTTTTTAATATGCTATCTATCTAGGTTGGTCATAACTTTTCTTCCAAGGAACAAGTGTCTTTTAATTTCATGGCTGCAATCACCATCTGCAGTGATTTTCTAGCTGCCCCCCCCCCCCCGCCCCCGTCACTGTTTCCATTGTTTTCCCATCTATTGGCCATGAAGTGATGGGACCAGATGCCATGATCTCAGTTTTCTGAATGTTCAGTTTTAAGCCAACTTTTTCACTCTCCTCCTCCACTTTCATCAAGAGGCTCTTTAGTTCTTCTTCACTTTCTGCCATAGGATAGTGTCATCTGCATATCTGAGGTTATTGATATTTCTCCTGGCAATTTTGAGTCCAGCTTGTGCTTCCTCCAGCCCAGCGTTTCTCATGATGTACTCTGCAAGTAAGTTAAATAAGCAGGGTGACAATATACAGCCTTGACGTACTCCTTTCCCGATTTGGAACCAGTCTGTTGTTCCATGTCCAGTTCTAACTGTTGCTTCTTGACCTGCATGCAGATTTCTCAGGATTTTGTTATTTTGTAGTTATTTTGTGACCCTGGTGAAACAAAACAAAAACGACGACACTTTGCAACCACACTCTTCTCTCAAAACTAATGTGAATGACTATCATTTCTTTACCAATGACAGCCCTGCTTTATATCCCCCACCTCCTAAATTTAAATTAATAAGATATCCAGTGACCAAATAGCCTCCTTTTTGAAACCCTAATAAAAATCAGATACTACATCACCCAGTGTAAACCCAAACCCTGTTCAAGACCATCCAAGTTCCATTTTACTAGGATTATTATTATTCCTGTAGGATACAGTTTTCCTTGCTACAGCAAGTTAGTAAACCTAAACATGTTTCACTAAGAATCTGCTTTGGGTGGTCTTTGTGCACGAAGCTTTAATAAAACAAATGTAAAACTGTGGGAGAAAGTATTAGTAGGCAGAAAAAAGTCTTGTTGTTTGGTGGGATGGGGTGAATTGTTAGGTAATGTTTGTGCATGTTGACAATGGTGGGAAGAAAAGAGGAAGAAAGTTATGTGCAATGGTTGAAGAAAAGTGAGACTGAGAGGCTCTGGCTTTGCTAGTCTTTGGCCCTGTTTTTCTTACCTGTGTTGTCTTAATCTTCATATGGCCCTATTTCTAATATTGCCCCTTCCTTCTCCTTCACTGTGAATGAAAAAAGAAAAGAATAGCATCAGCAGTGTTAGCTGTTATTAGGGCCTTTAATAACACCACTCTTTTTACCATCTAATTCTGAACCAGTTGAGAAATAGACATAAAAGTAAGACAGATCAGTATCAGAGTAGGAGTTCTATTACTGATAAAGAATAGATTAAAGACAGTGACTAAAGGACATGACCACATTGGCTTACTAATGCTGTCTTCTCACTCTCGCAGCCTAGACCTTGGGACCATCTTAACTGAGGAAAAGTTTTGTTTTCAGGGCAGACATAAACAACTACTGAGGATTTCTTCTGTGTACTGGTACAAAATTTTTAAATGAGGAAGAGAGATCAGATTCCCAGTGCTTATAAATAGTCTCCACTCAGTTAGGAAATATGGGCCATTGGTATCACCCAATAATCTAAGAACTTATTCCAAAATTTCTTTAGTAGAGGTTCAACCACATGGAAAATATTGTGTAGTATATTATAGTATACCCCCTAAAACTCCCCAGTGATTTTTCATCTAATCCATTGAGTTTATTCATGAAACCTGTGATATACATGACTGTGACTATCTCCCTTAGGAAGGATAAGGAAAGCCTTTCCACCTTCCTGTAACCACTTCTTCAATATCAACCATATTCTAACTTCAATGTCATGCTATATGTAAAGCTGAAAATTCACTCCCAACTCTAATTATGTCTGGAGACACTGTCTTATAAAAGTTACCAGGGACTCTTCAGTGATATAAAATCACAATATACTCCAATAATAAAATACAACAGCATCAAGATATCCTTCATGCATGCTTAGTCACTTCAGTCATGTCCAACTCTGTGCGACCCTATGGACTGTAACCTGCCAGGCTCCTCTGTCCATGGGATTCTCCAGGAAAGAATACTGGAGTATTATCATACCCTTCTCTAGTGGATCTTCCCAACCCAGGAATCGAACATACGTATCTTATGTCTCCAGCAGTGGCAGGCAGGTTTTTTTTACCACTAGTACCACCTGGGAAGCTCAAGATATCCTGAAATTGCATGTAAACTCCTCTCATTAATTAAGTTTCTGGAAGAACTTAAATTCAAATATAATTCCTCTGTGGTTAAGTACACAGATTCTGAAGTAGACTACCTGACTTCAAATCTCTTATACTAACCAGTATAAGAACTAATATCTTATAAAGTTAACTGACCTCTGTTTGCTTCAATTTTCTCATACAACAAATGGGAATAATAATAAGATCATTTACTCACAGACTTGTCATGAGAATTAAATGAATCAATATTTATAAAGCTTTTAAAGATACCTCTGGAAGATAAGTGCTTTATAAAAATCAATTATTATTTATCATTGTGTGTGGATACTCAGTTGCTCAGTCGTGTCTGACTCTTTGCAATCGCCTCTCTGTCCATGGGTTTCTTCAGGCAAGAATACTGGAGTGTTGCCATTTCCTCCTCCAGAGGATCTTCCCAACCCAGGGATCAAGCCTACATCCCCTGCAGCTCTTGCATTGGCAAGTAAATTCTCTACCACTGAGCCACCTAGGAAACTCATTTATCATTGTCCTTGTAATTTAAAGTCAAAAATGTATGTTTAAGGAGAAAATAACTCCTTCCTCTACCCCTCTCCTAATTTCTGACTCAGCTAACTCAGTGTCAGCTAACATGGTTTTCAGTCTTCAGATGCCTGAGGAGATCCATTTAGTGGCCTCACCCTAGACATCTTTATTAGGAAGGCTTTTGCTTCTGGCTTATAGGGTTTTAGTACCTTTGAAGTTAACTTATTACAGACCAAAGTCTCTGCTGTGCCTCACACTTGTTGTCAGCTTTTTTAAACGATAATTTATAAACAGCAAAACTCACAGATTTTAACTGTATAGTTTGATGAATCTTGTAGCCACCACCACAACCATGAAACAGTCATTTCCATTGCACCAAAAAGTGCTTCCATGCCTCTTTTTAGTCAGTATCTTCTGCCCAACTTCTGACTCCTGGCAGCTGCCAATTTTCTTTCTGTCATTATAGTTTTGCCTATTCTAGAATTTTATACAAATGGAAGCATTGTATAGTATTTCTCTTGGGCTTATTTCACTTAGCAAAATGCTTTTGGGATTCGTTCACTTTGTTGCGCTTCTCATTAGTTCATCTCTTCTTATTATTAACTAGTAACTCATTATATGGATGTACCGATTTTTTTCACATCATTAAAAAGGAAAATGATAGACTTTCTTAGGCAACTGGGATAATAGGACAAAGATATTCAAAAATCCTGTCTGGCTGTTCTGAGAGCTGAGGGAATCAGTATCTAGTCGTATCCCTAGCCTATAACCCTCTTGTGAAGATAAATGCCTTGTCCATAGTGTCTACATTTCTGCCTGCATTCAAATACACTCCAGTCCTGTACTGTATGCCTGTCTTCTATTAATACTGCTTATTCAAAAGCATTCTGCATCAGCACCTCACTGAACTGATTACAGATGCCTCCAAATAACCTTTTTTCTACAGACACAGTTCCATCTGTCAGGAATTCCCTCCCCTCCATCGTCAATCTTTCAAACTCCTTCCTGCACACCCTTTACAGCTCAACTGAGACATCATGTTTCCTGCTCTATCTTTCCTGATCTCTCTAAATAGAATTAATTACTTCTTTCTTGATGTCCTCAAAGCACCATGTATATAACTCTACTATATCACTCTTAATAACAATTTATGACCAATAAATCAGGTACATCTCTACTATGGAAAAAGATAGTGTTGTTCAAGTTTGTTTCCCCAACTGTAAGTTCAGTGATCAACAACAAAGTAGACAGTCAATAAATGTTTATTTAATGAAAGAAAGAAAATAAATGAAAGTGCCCTCCTGTTGATACACACCCACCATAAAGAATGTAAGTGCACGAATGCGACTCATTGCTCTAATTGCCTGGAAATCTACTTCTTTGCACCCTACTGGTTTTTTGGTAGGACAGAGAAATCTGTTAATGCTCTGATAAATCTTGCTGAATTTTAAGAAAACAACTACTATCCACTGAAAAGTACAGCTAATTATTCCCAGTTCATAGAAGCTCCTGTGACATGACAAGCAAAAACTTCCTGGCCCGTTAGACAGGAAGGATGCATTTTCGTAATTAAAATGTGACCCACGCTGTCTCCTGCTGCCAGACTTCCTTGAGTAGTCACTAGAGATGAAATTCTAATTATGACATTTGAAGAAATAAAATTCTCTAGGGAAAGCAGCCTCCAAAGACAGACTGTGTGTCGACAGCTGTTGTGGAAATTACTTATTTTAACCTTTGCCATAAAAATTGTAAAACCGATCCAGCTCCTTCTCTGTGGCAGACATTTGGCAAGATGAATTTGTAGGTGTGTTTAGGGGATTAGCCTAAAGCCAAGACAGCATCATTTTGTAACAGAAGTTTCATTAAAGTTTCTTAAATTTCAGTGAACTTCTGTTCAGGAAGTCCTTTTAAATTCTGATGAGCTGACATTTGAATGTTTCTGTAGCAGATGGCTATCAGCTAAAGAAGTACACAATATTTTATTCACTAGATAAAACTAAATTTGAAGTATATGGTAGATTTTTAAAAATTAAAACCTTAGAAGCTTGGGTTATAAATTTCATATATTAAAAATTGAGAAATTCAAACTGACTTGGATTTAGAATCAAGTTTTCAGGTATAATGGCTTTTTAATTCAAACATGCCAACAGAAGCAGGATTCTCCAAGATACCTATATTATAGCCATTTACATATCTAACAATATTCCATTTAATCAAATGCTATTTACTAAGTGTCTACATAGTAATGGCACAATAAAGTGAGAGTAGATATAACTATCAGTTGTTGTTCAGTCACTAAGTCGTATCTGACTCTTTGAGACCCCATAGACTGCAGCACTCCAGGCCTCCCTGTCCATCACCAACTCCCAAAGTTTACCCAAACTCATGCCCATTGAGTCAGTTATGCCATCCAGCCATCTCATCCTCTGATGGCCCCTTCGCCTCCTGCCTTCAATCTTTCCCAGAATCAGGGTCTTTTCAAAATGAGTCAGCTTTTCACATAAGATGGCCAAAGTATTGGAGTTTAAACTTCAACATCAGTCCTTCCAATGAACATTCAGGACCGATTTCCTTTAGGATGGACTGGTTGGATCTCCTTGCAGTCCAAGGGACTCTCAAGAGTCTTCTCCAACACCACAGTTCAAAAGCATCCATTCTTTGACTGTCAGCTTTCTTTATAGTCCAACTCTCACAACCATACATGACTGCTGGAAAAACCATAGCCTTGACTAGCCGGACCTCTGTTGGCAAAGTAATGTCTCTGCTTTTTAATATGCTGTCTAGGCTGGTCATAACTTTCCTTCCAAGGAGTAAGCATCTTTTAATTTCATGGCTGCAATCACCATCTACAGTGATTTTGGAGCCCCAGAAAACAAAGTCAGCCACTGTTTCCCCATTTATTTCCCATGAAGTGATGGGACCAGATGCCATGATCTTAGTTTTCTGAATGTTGAGCTTTAAGCCAACTTTTTCACTGTCCTCTTTCATCAAGAGGCTGTTTAGTTCTTCTTCACTTTCTGCCATAAGGGTGGTGTCATCTGCATATCTGAGATATGCCTTCACTATCTCTGTCCTTCACTATCTTCCAGCATTTGCTCAAATTCCTGTCCATTGAGTCCGTGATACTATCTAACCATCTCATCCTCTGCCACCCTCTTTACCTTTTGCCTTCAATCTTGCCCAGCATTATTCTTCTATAAATCTCTATTCAAGGATCTCTTCCTTAAAATAGATTGCTAGTCCATGCTGGGTATTCTACATTCTGAAAATGACTTAGAAAAATTGGTCAGGATGCCTGACCTAGAGGGATTTCACAACCCTGGTGGAAAGAGTTAATATACATAAGAATTACATATACCTAAAACAAAAAAGAAACATTTTTTTTTTAAATGCGTTGCCAAATCTTGGTATTTATGGATGTTGACTCAGGATGAAGATTTTAAGTTCTTTAACCAAAGATATATCTAATTAGTAGCAAGGATTAAGAAGTGTTTCTATCAGTTCTTCTCATCGTGTTGTAATGCTATATGTATACTGCTGATTCTGCTTTTCTGACTGAACTCGGGCTGATGCAGAATCTAAGCTTTTATAACAGCATGGCCTACACGTCTCCTAAAAAAATGCTTTTTTTTTCTATTTTATTATGTTTTACCATCTTAGTAAAAGGCTAGACTTGAATATACTAAAGAACTTAAAGCTTTCCCTTTCAAAATGAACTTCTCACCAAAATAGAGAGCCAAGATGCCTCATAAGCATCTGCCTCGCTCAACTGTATTATCATCAACCACTAGTAAATAACTGCAGACAAGTAAAGTGCTAGCTGTTTCAGAGCTTGATGAATAGCTTTATGGGCCCCTTCTCAGGCCTGTCATCATTCTGACAGTTTGATTGAATGCAGCTCTTGCAGCATACCAAGGGGAGCTGCCCACAAAGGGTGCCACATGCTTCTGAGTGCTTCTGGTGTTTCCAGGACAACACTGCAGTGAGACAGCAACCTGTTACTCTAAGGATGCAGAAAATTCTAATCCAGAATATAATGTAAGTTTTCTATGAAAGATTCACATATCAGAAGTCATCTCTTCACCCAACATGCATATATATCCCTATAGAATGAGATCACATTCATCCTCTAATCTAACCACCAAATAGTTATTTAGCAATGTTTCAACACATTGCAGTGAAGCAATTAAAAATTTAAGAAGGGGAGTAAGGCATTAAACAACAGCTTCCTTTCAATTGAAAAGGTTATCTGTCAATCTCGCCTTGTTTCTTCTCTGCCTCTGTATCAGGCCTTCATCATTCAGTCTACCGGTGCCCCCACTTGCCCGCACTCTTTCCTGCTGGGGTTTCTGTGCTCCCCTGACGTATGCAAGACGGTCAGCACCCTCAGCCTCCCACCACCCCTTTCCTGGTCTGGTCTGTTGTAGCTTGGATCAAACACCCACTGAGAGTCAGAATTCAATCTGCCAGCCAAGCTTGCTGGTTTACTATACTGCTCTTTAGATATCATCACTAGCTATGAAATTTAGGATAACTGTCCCCACAGGAAACTCCTAAGACCTTATTTGCCCTCTAAGTCAAAGCAGTAATTCTTTTGTTACTTTAATTATAAGGCTAAAGTTCTGCCCTAGTCCTTTCTCATAACTTCAAGCTAAGTACTCTATGCTGAATAATTTCCAGCTAAATACTATCTACTGCTCTAGTTACCCTGTCTCAGATTATATCCTCTACCTTGTCCAGGCACATAGGTTTCCAAGATGCTGTCTAATCCACTAGCCCAGCCTCCAAGCTGGGTCCTGGTGAGAATGAACTCATGCATGTAAGCTTCTAAAATCTCAAGTGCTGAGCCCACCTTTATTCTCTGCTATAGTGCACTATACATGCTGGATTTGGACTTGAGAATTTACAATTTAGACATTTCTAATCAGATAAATAATTCTTCCAATCCTCTATTTCTGTGTTGCTGTGCACTCATGTTTTGAATTGACTCAAACCATGACTTCATTCTACAATTGAAGAGTTAACCTACTTTTAAAAGGCACAGGCAGAAGACCAATATGTAAGAAATACACAATTTTAGGTTGGCATAATTCATATTCAGCACTACATCTCCCTTTTTTGACTATCTATGCACGATGCTAAGATCCACATATGACAGAGGAGACATCCAAAGAGCCTATTAATATACAAAGCTCATATTTTCCAATCCATAGCAACCTAAAGTATAAACGGGGGCATGTTACCAAAACTATTTCTCTGGTTTCATCACCATCCTCTCCACAGGAATCTAATGTACACTCAAATACTTACCTTGTGGTCCAGGAAGTCGCCAGGAATATTCTAATTTACTACAGTAGCATGTACTATTTTCCTCCTCCTCTTATCTAGCTCACCATGGTGCTATGCCCTGTCAATAATGGTTCAAAAGGCCTGAGCCCTGTTACTGATATCTTCTGGCATCACTGATACCAATGCCAACGAAAGTTCTAGATGTTTGTCTTGGTGTAGCCAATGATAGACATTAAGAGCATGTGTGTTGATGATAAGTGTCAAAACCTGTTTTGTGCTTGCTCTCGTTGGTCTTATGTAGGTCATCAATCTTTTCTTTTTATTTTGGAAACACTCTCTTCTGCAAAGAAATGCCCCACCCCCAGAACTAAACATGAGTTCTGAAAGATTACACTTTCTTAAAAACATCCCTATCTCCCCATCCTCCCTCTGCATGATAAGCTTGGTGCTGGGTACATTGCAAGTGAGCTCTCTACCTGGATTTTACAATCTGATGCTAAATTAAGCAAGGGTCAGCTTTTCCCAAGAAATAGGTGATGAGGCACCAAAGAGTTCAACAGCATATTGTCTGTCATGTGGAATATTTCCAGTTGGAGCAGGAGAGAATGATGTCATAATAGAGAACAAGGTGGAAAGAAGAGATCTAGAGAGATCTTTGGCCTCATTAAACTTCCTTAAGTTTTGTACCTGATGTCCAGCTTCACTTCTACCTTTCTTGTAATTGCTTGATTCTACGCTGAGATCTTTGATTAAGTTTCCTGTGATAATTCAAATTGGGTTTGTTTCTCATTTATCAAAGAAGAAAAGAAAGAAAGGAATGAGGGAAGGAGGAGGAAGGGGAAAGGAGAGAGGAAGAATGGTAGGAGAGAGGAAGACTGAAGGGAGAAATATGCAAAGGGTTCCATGTTTCTGCTGGGGAGGCATCACTGCCTGTCAGTATCAACTCTGACCCCTTGTTGCTGAATGTAAAGTACACAAATATCTGAACTATGGGCTCTGCCTACTGAATTTAATTACTGAAGGCTTGGTATCAATACCATTTAATACTAGGCTCCCATTTTGTCATAACTTCTTTCCCTAAACATTCTTACTCAGGCATTTTAATCCTCACCCTAGGTTTTATCATGAATCCATGCAAGGTGTGACATATTTAGAAGCGTGTACTGTATTTTCTGCCATCCAAAACTGGCTCAAGGACTCAGACCAAATTTCTCTACCTCCATTTTCTCTTACCTGTCTCTCAGAAAGCTTTTCAGCTTCTAATAAAAGTTCCTAGACCCTCTATTCTGTCAATGAAAGCTGGGTTATCTCCATATAATTCTACTCCATACATGGAGTAGAATTAGACTCAGGTAGGGCTTCACAGAAGAGGTGGTAGTGGAGATAGCTCATGAAGAATGAATTTGATTTTGTGCCCACAGATAAAATCTGTGATTTACTAGGTTGAGGAAGAAAAGAGTTTAAAATGTGTACACTCCTTCAATGTGTCTTAGAACTGTTCCCTCAAAGAACAAAGAAGTATATTTTAAAACTGGCAAACTAGCCAAAATTCAATAAAACTTCTTCTATCATTTTATTCACTTTGTTTGAGGTTTGTCCTAGTTTTGCAACAATAAGTTTTGCCAGGAAAAATAACAACAAAATAAAACTCTCAATTGTCTGATTTCAGCTAAACCTGTAGGTTTTATTAGCATTATAGATTTCCTGTAACTTTCTCTGCATACACGGTTTCACTGCATCTTTATTTCATTTCTTAGAGCAGAAAGTGGAATATAGATCGGCCTATAAGTCCAGAAATGGATGGACAAGTGAAAATTATCTATCATTGTGTCTTTTTGTGAATGAAACATTGATATAAAACAGGCAAAGCCTTGGAAAGAAATGTGCAAATTGGGTCAGTTCACAAAATGCATTGTGAAAGATACATCCAATGCCTTTTAGGGGAAACAATCAAGAAATGGAAGTAAGAGGATTTCATTTTTCCATCTGAGTGCAGATAATATAATTCGCTGGTGTTATCACTCACCTAGAGCTAGACATACTGGAATGTGAAGTCAAGTGGGCCTTAGGAAGCATCACTACAAACAAAGCTACTGGAGGTGATGGAGTTCCAGTTGAGCTATTTCACATTCTAAAAGATGATGCTTTAAGAGTGCTGCACTCAATATGTCAGCAAATTTGGAAAACTCAGCAGTGGCCACAGGACTGGAAAAGGTCAGTTTTCATTCCAATCCCAAAGAAAGGCAATGCCAAAGAATGTTCAAACTACCACACAATTGCACTCATTTCACACTCTAGCAAAGTAATGCTCAAAATTCTCCAAGCCAGGCTTCAGCAATATGTGAACCATGAACTTCCAGACGTTCAAGCTGATTTTAGAAAAGGCAGAGGAACCAGAGATCAAATTGCCAACATCCATTCAGTTCAGGATCATCAAAAAAGCAAGAGAGTTCCAGAAAAACATCTACTTCCGCTTGGTTGACTATGCCAAAGCCTTTGACTGTGTGGATCACAATAAACTCTGGAAAATTCTGAAAGATATGGGACTACCAGACCACCTAACCTGCTTCTTGAGAAACCTGTATGCAGGTCAGGAAGCAACAGTTAGAACTGGACATGGAACAACAGACTGGTTCCAAATAGGAAAAGGAGTACATCAAGGCTGTATATTGTCACCCTGCTTATTTAACTTAGATGCAGAGTACTTCATGAGAAACGCTGGGCTGGAAGAAGCACAAGCTGGAAACAAGATTGCCGGGAGAAATATCAATAACCTCAGATATGCAGATGACACCACCCTTATGGCAGAAAGTGAAGAGGAACTAAAGAGCCTCTTGATGAAAGTGAAAGAGGAGACTGAAAAGGTTGGCTTAAAGCTCAACATTCAGAAAACTAAGATCATGTCATCTGGTCCCATCACTTCACGGCAAATAGATGGGAAATAGTGGAAACAGTGGCTGACTTTATTTTGGGGGGCTCCAAAATCACTGCAGATGGTGATTGCAGCCATGAAATTAAAAAAACACTTACTCCTTGGAAGGAAGGTTATGACCAACCTAGACAGCATATTAAAAAGCAGAGACATTACTTTGCCAACAAAGTTCCATCTAGTCAAGGCTATGGTTTTTCCATTGGTCAAGTATGGATGAGAGAGTTAGACTATAAAGAAAGCTGAGCACATAAGAATTGATGCTTTGAACTGTGGTGTTGGAAAAGACTCTCGAGAGTCCCTTGGACTGCAAGGAGATCCAAAAAGTCCATCCTAAGGGAGATCAGTCCTGGGTGTTCATTGGAAGGACCTATGTTGAAGCTGAAACTCCAACACTTTGGCCACCTGATGTGAATGGCTGACTCATTTTTAAAGACCCTGATGCTGGGAAAGATTGAAGGCAGGAGGAGAACAGGACGAAAGAGGATGAGATGGTTGGATGGCATCACCGACTCAATGGACATGAGTTTGGGTGAACTCCGGGAATTAGTAATGGACAGGGAGGCCTGGCGTGCTGCGGTTCATGGGTTCACAAAGAACTGGACATGACTGAGCAACTGAACTGAACTGAATTATAATTAGTCATCGCTCCAAAATCTCTGCATTCTTACTTGATTTCATCTGATATTCTAAATGTTTTGTCTTGTTTTTCCCTAAGGGAAGTCTTAAAACCATGTTAATGACATAAAACAGATAGAAATTAAGGTATATCCTACTTCCTTTGTTTAAAAAAAAAAGAAGAAGAAAACACCAACAACTCTAATGGAATTCCCTCCTTTATATGGGATCAGGCTCCCCCTTCTTCGAATGGCATATATAGCCTTTTTCAAAGCTGGGCCTGTCTTCATTTTCAGTTTTTTGTCTGCTTTCAGTTCCTCAGTGCACCTTTTATATTTCATATTTTGTGGTTTTTTTTTTCTGTGTTTTATTTTTATCCCCCAGAATGCCTTTCCATTTAGTTCTCCATCTCCACTTTCCCTCCAAAAAGTCCTGGGTTATCCTTCAGACACCATTCATCTATTACTTCCTCTCTACAGTCTTCCTCATGTCTTCCCCCCAGGAAGTAAAGTGTAACAGCCGTTCTATGTTCTCACTGCACGTGCATCACACTATTAAAGAATTCATGAAACTGCCTGTGGACATCTCTCAATCATTAGCCTTTACGTGTCTCAAGGTTGAAACAATGTCCTCCATTCCATCAATTCTAAACATTCCTAACCCCTGTTTTCACATTGGAAATATTCTCAAAACCTCTGGTTTGTTAAGATCAACCTGTCCGTATTACTTTAAATAAAATTGGTTCAAACTCTGCCCTACCTGAAAAAGGAAAGTCTGCATCTTCCTGGAAGGACTTTTGTGGTCAGGGTGGAACATGTCTGTCTTTTTAGCATCTCTTGTTCTGATACTCTCTTTCCATTGAGTTTGCCTTCTCTTTCTATCTTTCTCCTCCAGTTCAAGCAACCCAGTTGCAGCACCACACCCTACTGGACACTGCCCTGACCACTTTATTCCCCAAGGCATACTGTTTAAGATCTATGTGCAGTCACTTCACCAGATAATTGGGGGAAAGAATACTATATGACATCAAATGTTAACATTTGAATATTTTATAGAACTAATTCATCACAGTTCCTGGGTCATTCCCACTACTCCTACAGAAATTCCACCAATCATCCTTTCTAGTGAGGTCCAACCTCTTGCCTTAATGTCGTCTGCCCTTTCTTTCTTAATCATTTCCTGTCATTCTACTGTCGCAGTTGTCATCAAGGTATTTTATGAAGCAAAAATCTCTATCTAGTTATTCTAAAATCATCTTCTATATGAATTTCTTACCCCAATAACACATGTAATGAGTATCTGATTATCAGACACTGTGCTAGGCTCAAGGAATGCCATAGTAAATAAAATGATACACATCACAATGATTTGATAACCTTACAAAGTCCTGTCCGTTTTTGATAATTATAGTAACTGGCACATAGTAGAAGTATAGTAAAAGGCAGTATAGGAAATAAGAAATGGGATCCTCTTTTCAGATGGTTAAAATTAATACAGATTTTATCTGGAATCATATGAAATATAACAAGGCAAAATAGTGCGGTTAATAAACTTTACAAGTCTCATCCTAACATTTAATTCACTGATTCTTTTATTCACCAATCTGCCTAGACAAAAATGCAACCTCATGAATATACAGTAGCTTCATAATTAGAGATATTTTCAGTAGTGAATTATACATTAATACAATGGAACTGCAGAAAAGACTATCTTTTAGAAGCATTTTAAACATCTTATTAACCAATTAACTGAAATCATTTTAAAAAATATTTTAAGATTAAAAGGCAGAGATAAAACTGCCTCATGAGAAGATTATGAAAGATGGCCATATAAAGCTTAATCTGATATTTATATTATCTAATAATAATAGTGTAAATCATTCCTCGAAAGCCTTTATATTTTTGAAAAAAGACCTTGCTGAAAATGAATTACATATTAAATCAGCTGAATGGATTTAGGAAATTTAATAATTTCTGATGTAGTTATATCTTTGAGAAATTACATGTAACTTTCCATTTTGTGTATTTCATTGAGTTTTCATTATTACTGTCATCATACTAATTGGCTTTTTAGTATCTGGCATTCTTTATAATAATTTGGGATTTTTACTTGAAACTGCAGGTATGCTTTGTCCTTGCTGTTTTTGATCATCCAAGGAATATGGCATCAAGCTTTCCTAACTCTCCTTTATGTGAAATGTTGTCACAGGACACAGGCATCAACCTACAAAAAATTAATGAAACTTAAACCTCAGGTCCCCTCAGATAAAGGAATCCTTCAAGAGTCCTGGCATTGGGTTCATATGGTCACATATTTTTTTTTGCAAATTTTGTGAAAGGGGACTATTCTATTTGTACTTACAGATAGTAATTCCAGTCCAAATGCTATTTCTTTCCATTCTAACCTCCCTGTATGTGGAATAACTAGAAAATTCTAGAGTTTAGCCAAAAGAAGTTGAATCAGAGATGTATTTAGCCAAATTTGTTGGTATATATGTAAATCAGAGCCACTTCTATTTACAGTTAAGGTATTACTAGCTCTTTGGTGTTGAAATGGATACCAGAAATACTCTTAATGTGCCAGCTAAATCAGGTTGTATCATGAAGATCCAGGGTAAGAATAGTATTATAATGTGAATAAAACCTGTGATTTACCCAGCATCAGAGTACATAGCAGTGGAGAAGGAAAGATGGACTTAAATGTGTGGAGCGTCTGCACAGTGGGAAGATAAATTGTTGTGGTTTTGTTTTTGTTCGTTTGTTTTTTATGTGTCAGGCAGTCTTTCATAGGTGATGTGTAAGCTGCCTTAGGCAAACTATGTATGATGTACTCATTTCTATGTTTGGTATAAGCATATACCCAGTGGGCAATAAGATAGCACCAAACTGGCCTCTTCATTGCTGGTTACGGCAACTGGTCAATAAATATTTGTTATAGGAAGAACAAGAGTCCTCAAATTAGTTAATCTCAGAAGAGATAGTCAAGGACCTCCTAGCATAGTAAATAAATTCCGAGTTTTGACTGTCAGTTTTGTTGTCTGACAAGAGTGAGAAGTTGGCAGACAAGAAGGTACATTTGAATTATAATAGAGAAATTCAGAAGAGAATGCTCTGAATTATGGACTCAGTAACATGTTCTGGAGGACAATATTTAGGGGCACATGGGCCTTCCAGCAAATGCCCCCTCTCACTTAAGGTTATCTCCAAAAAGATATGATTTCCCAGAACCTTTTAGTGAGCTATAATATGAGGTCTATGAATAAGGGGTCAATTCCCTTGTAGCTCAGCTGCTGAAAAATCTGCCTGCAATGCAGGACACCCTGGTTCAATTCCTGGGTTTGGAAGATCCCCTGGAGAACAGATAGGCTACCCACTCCAATATCCTGGCCTGGAGAATTCCATGGACTGTATAGTCAATGGGGTAACAAAGAGTTGGACACAACTGAGTAATTTTCACTTACTTACACATAAGTAAATATGTGTATAGTAAATCTCATTTTGCATACCATGATGCTTTGTGTCCTGACTGCTGACAGTGCAGTATTTCGCTTGGTACATGCCCTTTTAGGAAAAGAAAAAATAAAGTTCAACCATTAGGCTATATTCAAAATTAATAGGAAAATGAATTATTCATTCATATTTATAGCCTTCATATAAGTATCTGGCCTTTGCCATCATAGCTGTTTTTCTTAAGTGAATTAATAATGGATAAAAGCCTACTTGCTTTCAAATGCTAGAACCTTTTTGCCTGGAATTTTTTAACTCTAAATTAAAAAAAAATATATTAATAAGGCTGGTGTACCATACATCACTTCTGATACCCTCAGGCTGTAAGATCACAGAACTTTCACTGTTAATACCATTAGGCTGCAATATTACTAACCTTTGAAAGGGAGATAACAATTAGTATCAGTGCAGTCTTCTTCCTGACTAGAAGACTGATAGGAATTCCTTTCATCAGATGAAAGGAATATACATTTATACAGATATAAAATGCTCTGAAAGTTACTTCTTGTTGTTCAGTTGCTAAGTCATGTCCAACTTTGCAACCCCATGAACTGAAGCACGCCAGACTTCCCTATCCTTCACTATCTCTCGAGTTCACACAAACTCACATCCTTTGAGTCGGTGATGCCATCCAACCATCTCATCCTCTGTTGCCCCCTTCTCCTCCTGCCCTCAGTCTTTCCCAGTATCAGGGTCTTTTCCAATTAGTTGGCTCTTCGCATCAGGTGGCCAAAGTCTTAGAGCTTCAACTTCAGCATTAGTCCTTCCAATGAATAGATGAGGTTGATTTCCTTTAGTATTGACTGGTTTGATCTCCTTTCTTTCCAAAGCACTCTCAAGAGTCTTCCCCAGCACCACAGATTGAAAGCATCAATTCTTTGGTGCTCAGCCTTTTTATGGTCCAACTTTCACATCTTACATGACTTCTGGAAATATCAGAGCTTTGACTATATGGACATTCATAGGGAAAATAATGTCTCTGCTTTTTAATATGCTGTCTAGGTTTTTCATAGATTTCTTCCAAGGAGCAAGCATCTTTTAATTTCATGGATGCTGTCACTGTCTGCAATGATTTTGGAGCCCAAGAAAATAAAATTTGCTACTGTTTCCACTTTTCCCCCATCTCTTTGCCATTGAAAACAAAAATAAACAATTTTAGGATCATTATGTTTATGCTTTATAAATGGAGAGCTTTATAGAGTTAAAATTAATTGCTCATGATTCCTTAGTGCCTCGTCTTTGAGAATTCAATTATTTTAAAATATTAAATAGTTGCAAAATTCTTCATCTAGTTAATTGCACCTGCCTCCTTATCTACCTAATATCTACCTAAAGGTGTAATGAAAAGAATTTGTGTTTTCAGTTCAGTTAGTTTGCCCAGTCATGTCCAACTCTTTGCGACCCCATGGACTGCAGCACAGCAGGCTTCTCTGTCCATCACCAACTCCCGGAGCTTGCTCAAACTTATGTCCACTGAGGCAGTGATGCCATCCAACCATCTCATCCTCAGTTATCCCCTTCTCCCCCTGCCTTCAATCTTGCTCAGCATCAGAGTCTTTTCTAATGAGTCAGTTTTTTGCATCAGGTGGCCAAATTATTGGAGCTTCAGCAACACTCTTTCCAATGAGTATTCAGGACTGATTTCCTTTAGGATAGACTGGCTTGATCGCCTGGCTGTCCAAAAGACTCTCAAGAGTCTTCTACAATACCACAGTTCAAAAGCATCAATTCTTTGGCGGTCAACTTTCGTTATGGTCCAACTCTCACATCCATACATGACTACTGGAAAAACCATACCTTTGACTAGACGGAAATTTGTCAGTAAAGTAATGTCTCTGGTTTTTAATATGCTATCTAGGTTTGTCTTAGATGTCTTCTAAGGAGCAAGTGTCTTTTAATTTCATGACTGTCATCACCATCTGCAGTGATTTTGGAGCCCAAGAAAAAGTCTGCCACAGTTTTCATCATTTCCCTGTCTATTTGCCAAAAAGGGGTGGGACCGGATGCCATGATCTTAGTTTTTTTAATGTTCAATTTTAAGCCAGCTTCCTCACTCTTCTCTTTCACTTTCAAAAGAGGGTCTTTAGTTCCTCTTCACTTTCTGCCATAAGGGTGGTGTCATCTGCGTATCTGAGGTTATTGATGTTCCCCCCGGCAATCTTGATTCCAGTTTGTGCTACATCCACCCCTGCATTTTGTGTAATGTACTCTGCATAGAAGTTAAATAGCAGGGTGACAATATACAGGCTTGACATACTCCTTCCCATTTTTTAACCAGTCCATTGTTCCATGTCCAGTTCTAACTGTTGCTGCTTGACCTACATACAGATTTCTCAGGAGGCATGTAAGGTGGTCTGGTATTCCCAGCTCTTGAGAAATTTTCCACAGCTTGTTGTGATCCACACAGTCAAAGGCTTTTATGTAGTCAATAAAGCAGAAGTAGATGTTTTTCTGGAACTCTCTTCCTTTTTCAATGATCCAACGGATGTTGGCAATTTGATCTCTGCTTCCTCTGCCTTTTCTAAATCCAGCTTCAACATCTGGAATTTCTCAGTTCATGTCCTGTGGAAGCCTGACTTGGAGAATTTTGAGCATTATTTCACTAGTGTGTGAGATGAGTGCATTTGTGCAGTAGTTTGAACATTCTTTGGTCTTACCTTTCTTTGGGATTGGAATGAAAACTGACCTTTTCCAGTCCTTTGGCCACTGCTGAGTTTTCCAAATTTGCTGGTATATTGAGTGCAGCACTATCACAGCATCATCTTTCAGGATAGCTGAAATAGCTCAGCTGGAATTCCAGCACCTCCGCTAGCTTTGTTCATACTGATGCTTCCTAAGGCCCACTTGACTTCACATTCCAAGATGTCTGGCTCTGGGTGAGTGATCACACCATCATCTTTATTTGGGTCATGAAGATCTTTTCAGTATAGTTCTGTGTAGTCTTGCCATTTCTTCTTAATATCTTCTGCTTGTTAGATCCATACAGTTTCTGTCCTTTATTGTGCCCATCTTTGCATGAAATGTTCCTTTGGTATCTCTTATTTTCTTCAAGCCATCTCTAGTCTTTCCCATTCTATTATTTTTCTCCCTTCTTTTCGTTGACCACTGAGGAAGGCTTTCTGATCTCTCCTTGCTATTCTTTGGTACTCTATATTCACATGGGTATATCTTTCCTTTTCTCATTTGCCCTTTGTGTCTTGTCTTTTCTCAGCTATTTGTAAGGCCTCCTCCAACAACCATTTTGCCCTTTTATATTTCTTTTCCTTGGGGATGATCTTGATCCCTGCCTCCTGTACAATGTCACAAATCTCTGTCCACATTCTCCAGACATGCTGTCTGTCTAATCTAATCCCTTGATTCTATTTGTCACTTCCATTGTATAATCATAAGGGATTTGATTTAGGTCCTACATGAATGGTTTAGTGGTTTTCCCTACTTTCTTCCATTTAAGTCTGAATTTTGCAATAAAAAGTTTATGATCTGAGCTACAGTCAGCTCCCAGTCTTGTTTTTACCTACTGTATAGAGCTTCTCCATCTTTGGCTGCAAAGAATATAATCAACCTGATTTTGGTATTGACCATCTGATGAAATCCATGTGTAGAGCCATCTCTTGTGTTGTTGCAAGAGGGTGTTTGCTGAGATCAGTGCATTCTCTTGGCAAAACTCAGTTCGCCTTTGCCCTGACTCATTTTGTACTCCAAGGCCAGACTTGCCTGTTACTCTAGGTATCTCCTGACTTCCTACTTTTGCACTCCAGTACCTATGATGAAAAGAACATATTTTGGGGTGTTAGTTCTAGAAAGTCTTGTAGGTCATCATAAAACCATTCAACATCAGCTCTTCATGCAGTAGTGGTTGGGGCATAGACTTGGATTATTGTGATATTGAATGATTTGCCTTGAAAATGAACAGAAATCCTTCTGTCATTTTTGAGATTGCATCCAAGTACTGCATTTTGGACTCTTTTGTTGACTCTGATGTCTACTCCATTTCTTCCAAGAGATTCTTGCCCCCAGCAGTAGATATAATGGTCATCTGAATTAGCTGGATCCCTTTAAACCTTGACTCTCTCACTAATTAAATGTATAGTTTTGATCAAGTAATGTTGTCTCTAATACAATTTTTTCAACTGGAAAATGTGGGTTATAATGGAGAATTTGGTAATAATTTATACAGATTCCATATAATATAGCAATAAATTACTGTTAAAGCCTCATCTCGGTTCCCTCTTTTTGCGAGAACCTACTCTATTCTTTTTATTTGTTCTCTGCAAATAGGTATACATACCTCCTCTCAGAGCTTGGTGACATTAGTTTATATTAAAGGAACTTCATAAAATCAGTTTATTATAGTTATCACAGTTATCACAACATGTGCTGATCAGTTGTGATGGAGAACACTCTTCATCAGATCACCCTTATGCTCTCTATGAGGATCCATAAGAGAAATTCATTTCTGGTTTCTCCTATAGAAATAGATTCATCCAAATGTCTAGTTTTTTTTTAATCTTATAAACAATATGAGTTATTGTTTTAATAGTGGCTCACTAGTTTAAAACCAAAATATCATCCATTTTTGGGCTTTGCAGGTGGAGCTAGTGGCTAAAGAACCCACCTGCCAGTGCGGGAGACCTAAGAGACACAGATTTGATTCCTGGGTGTGGAAGATCCCCTAGAGGAGGGCATGGCAACCCACTCCAGTATTCTTGCCTATAGAGTTCCGTGGGCAGAGGAACTTGAGGGTCTACAGTCCAGAGGGTCACACAGAGTCGGACATGATTGAAGCAACTTAGCAAGCACCATCCATTTTTAACAAATGTGTAAATTTATGATATGTAACATGAATGCTAACTTCACCTCAAAGCTATTTTATATCCACATCTTAAGTCTTATCTGTTACTTAAATATTTTTACATTTCTTTATTTACTTAATGTTAGCCATTCTAAATCTCTTTTGTAATAGAGTAGAATATGAAAAAATCATTAACAAATATGACTTTGTCTATATTTTGTCAGAGTTGCTGTCAAAATGAAGAAACAGTGCTTCTGGTGGCTCTATGTTTTGTTACTATTCAAAAGTTAAACAAATAGTAATATATCCTTTAATGGTATTTGTGGGGTTTTGTGCATACTGATTCATTCTTTAGCTTTTCACATGTGATTTGCTCATTTGCTTTACCAAATTTTGTCTGAGGTAGCTCAGTGACTTTTTATTTTCTCTTGGAAATTAGCATGCATGTCATTTTTTTTTAATAGATAAAATGAAACAATCCAAAATGACAAAATTTCAGACAGTGTAATGAAACTGTAGGCAACAAACTTATAGCCAACTAGACTTATTCAAAGGGCTTCCCTGTAGCTCAGCTGGTAAAGAGTCTGCCTGCAATGCGGGAGACCTGGGTTCGATCCCTGGGTTGGGAAGATGCCCTGGAGGAGGGCATGATAACCCACTCCAAATGCAACCCACTCCAATAGTCTTGCCTGGAGAATCCCCACGGACTGGCAGGAGGAATCTGGTGGGCTATAGTCCATGGGGTCGCAAAAAGTCAGACACGACTGAGCGACTAAGCACACCGCACACACACAGACTTATTCAGTGTTCACTGCACTGAAAAGACAAAAAATAAAAAAATTTAAATAACCTTGCACAGAGAAGGTACTCTCCAGTCTTCCAGAATCCCCATCATTTTTAATCTTAAATCTGGATTGATTCACATATTTATGTTATCTGTTGACCTTTATGGGCTTTTTACACTGACAATCTATATTATCACTAACCACAGAATAAAGCTATATAGCAAATAAATACATCACTTTAGAGATCTTTTTTTTTTTTTTAATATTCCCTCATGTGCAAATCTATTTCTCTTCCGGTCTCCACTCCACCACTGTGGTTTCAATGAAGAGAGCAGGGTTTTGACTTATAGCAGAGAAGCAGACTCTGCTACATTGATGTGGGGAAAGGGAGCAAGGAGTGGGACACAAAGATAAAGCCACAGCTGGGGTTCCTTTCAGGGTACAGCATGGAAACGCTGAGGGTGGGACCAGTCTGTAAGAGAAGCCTCATACATGTAATGAGGTTGTAGCACATGAATAATGAAGGAAGATGGCCAGAGAGATGAACTGGAGGTATCGTTCAAAGAATTAATGAAGCCACGTGGCTGGGAGTTGTGTGTGTATTTTCTTTCTTTAGTATCAAATTCCATTCCATTTTAATCAGTATAAAGCCATTCAACTTTTATATTCCATCTTGTGTCAGTTATGGTAAGTTGTACTTTGTTGTTGGTGGTGGTCAGTTGCTGAGTTGTATCCGACTCTTTGCAGCCCTATGAACTGTAAAGCACATCAGGCTTCCCTGTCTTTCACTGTCTCCCGAAGTTTTCTCAGACTCTTGTTCATTGAGTCAGTGAGGCCATCCAACCATCTCATCCTCTGTCACCCTCTTCTCCTCCTGCCCTCAATCGTTCCCAGCATCAGGATCTTTTCCAATCAGAAAGTATTTACTCATTTTAGCTTCATTTGTCATTTTATTTTAATTAAATGTTAGCTTATAGTTGTTTATAATATTACTTTTTAATCTTTTAATGTCTACTGGATATCTAATAATATCCACTTTTTGATTTCTCATATTGGCAATTTTTGCCCTTTCTCATTTTTCTTGGTCAGTCAAAGTAGAGGGTTATGAATTTTGTTGATCTTAAAGCTCCAAAATATTCTCCATTCTTTATATTTCACAGATTTCTGCTCTCATCTTTATCACTTCTGTTCTTCTACTTTGATACTACTTAACTCTTCCTTTTCTAGCATCTCAAAACAGAACTTTAGATCACTGCTGAGTAAAATTTGCATTATAGAGTCAAACTAAATATTTTAAGCTTTGAAGACTGAAGTGTATATTTTCGTATAATATATAGATGCACATTGATATGTTTATATATAATAACCATTTAAAAATTCAAAAGCCATTCTTATTTGGCAGGCTATAAAAAGGTCCATACCAGGATTTGGCTCATTGGACATAGTGTGCCAACTCCTGCTTTAGATCACTAATTTTATATATTCCTTCTTTTCTAATATAAGCACTTAAAGGTAAAAATGTCCTTCTAAGAACTGCTTTAGCTGAATCTCACAAATGGTAATATGTTATAATTTCATTCTCATTAATTTTGAAATTTGTTAACTTTTTGATCTCTCTTTTCACCACATTTTCTCTTGAAGCTATAAAATTTCTAAATACTTAGAGGAGGTTCTAGATATATCATTGTTACTAATTTTAAGTCCATGTGGTCACAGATGTATTGTCTCAGATTTCAGTTTTTTGTAACTCATTGGGATTGTTTCTATGACTTAGCACATGTCATAATCTTGTTGAGTGTATGCTTCTAAACAATGTCATTTTGGTCAAAATGGTTAAAGATGTTCTGTGCCTTTATTAGGGCTTCCCAGGTAGCACTAGCGGTAAAGAATCTGACCAGTGCAGAAGATGTCAGAGCTGTGAGTTCTATCCCTGTGTTAGGAAGAACCCCTGGAGAAGGACACAGCAACCCACTCCAGTTGTTTTTGCCTGGAGAATTGCATGGACAGAGGAGACTGGTGGGCTACAGTCCATAGGATCATAAAGAGTCAGACACAACTGAAGTGGCTTAGCATGCATGTACACACATGCTTTTACTGAGATTTTATCTCATTGTTTGCTTAATAACTGAAAGAGGTGTGTTAAAACCTCAAAATATGTGCATTTGTCTATTTCTTCTGTTTGTATCTGTCAATTTTTACTTTACTTATTTTGAAACTCTGGTTTAGGTACAGAACACATACTCTGGTACCAGAATTTTTCTTCATCATCCTTTTTATCTACTTGATATTTCTTTTTGACTCTTAATTTCAATCTCTGTGTGTCTTTATATTTAAGTATATAATTTCTGGGCTTCCCAGGTGGCACTAGTGGTTAAAAAAAAAAAAAAAAAAAACCCTCCTGCCAATGCGGGAGACATTAGAGATATAGGTTCGATCCCTGAGTCAGGAAGATCCCCTGGAGGAGGGCATGGCAACCCACTCCAGTATTCTTGCCTGGAGAATGCCATTGACACAGAAGCCTGGTGGTCTATGGTCCACAGAGTCACAAAGAGTCAGATGTGACTATGCAACTTATCACCCACATATAACTTCTAAACCATGTATATCAGTCCTTGCTGGGTTTATTTTTACCTTGTACTCATATCTGCCTACTAATTATAGTAATTAGTCCATTTACAGTTATGTAATTATAGATACAAATAGATTTATATACTAGATATGGTTGTATTTGTTTCCCATTATAATAATTGTCTTCTGTTTTTACTGTTTTTGCTCCTTTGTGATTCATTTCTAGCTTTCTTTCAAGTTAATTGAATTTTTTAAGATTCCCTTTTATCTTTTCATTCTTTGCTGTACCTCTTGGCATTAATTTTTAGTGATTTCTTTCTATAATGTTTCCCAAGATAATTAGAGTTAACATTAGACATCTTCATATAAAATTAAAGAACCTTGAAATCGCCCACTTTGTCCTATGGTTTCTGTATGTATCACATCTATATATGTCACTAAACACATAGTATGTTAAAATGTTTTAAATAATCATATGTATTTTAATTAAATGAATAGAAAAATAGTCTTTTATGTTAACTCATATATACACCATTTATGTTCCTGTTCCTTCCTGAAGAGAAAACTTCTGTCCGGTATCATTTCCAACAGCTTGAAAAACTTTCTTTAGCAATTCTTGTCAAGTAGATCTGCTGATGGCAAGTTGTGTTAATTTTAATTTTTCTGAAAATTTTTTTATTTTACATTTACTCTTGAAAGATATTTTGCAGAATATACAATTCTGTCTTCTGGCTGCAATTGTTTCCAATGCCAAGTTAGAAGTCATATTTATTGTTATCTCCCTATATGTAAGATCTGCTCTCTAGATTCTGGAAAAAGCAATGGCAACCCACTCCAGTACTCTTGCCTGGAAAATCCCATAGACCGAGGACCCTGGTAGGCTACAGTCCATGGGGTCTCGAAGAGTTGGACACGACTGAGTGACTTCACTTTCACTTTTCACTTTCATGCATTGGAGAAGGAAATGGCAACCCACTCCAGTGTTCTTGCCTGGAGAATCCCAGGGACGGGGGAGCCTGGTGGGCTGCCGTCTATGGGGTCGCACAGAGTCGGACACGACCAACGCGACTTAGCAGCAGCAGCTCTCTAGATTTTGTGTTATCTTTGGTTTTTAGCAATTTGTCTTTCATGTGCCTGGGTGTAGTTTTCTTTGTCTTTGTACTACTCATGGTTTAATGTTTATGTGAAACCTGTAAATGAATATTTTGCATTAGCTGGGAAAATTTTTACCATTATTTTTCTAAGTATTTTCCCTATTCTCTCTCTTTTCTATTTCTAGGGCTTCAATTATACATATGTTTGGCATTTGATATTCATCCCACAAATCACTGAAAATTCACTATTTTCCCAATCTTTTGCTTCTTCTTATTCAGTTTGTATAATCTCCATTGATTTATCTTCAACTTCATTGACTCTTTCTTCTGTAATCTCCAATCTTATTTTAAGACCTCAAGTTTACTTTTATTTTTTTCAGGCATTGCATTTTAGGTCTAGAATTTCAGTTTGGTTTTATTTTATGGTTTCTATTTCTGTGTTGAGATTGTCTGCATTTTCACTCATTACAAGCATATTTTCCTTTGCATTCTTAAATGTAGTTATAGGAGCTGATTTTAAATCTTTATATCCTAGTTCCAACATCCTATGTCACATAAAGTCTGGTTTCCATCGATTGACTTTACTTTTGAATATAGGTCATAATTTTTCATTTCTGTTTAAATTGTTGTTTTCCCAGCATCATTTATTGATTAAATTATTATTTCTCTAGTAGGAGGATATATATTATTATAGCATGAATTTGTAGCTATAACAAGGTTCCCCACAGGTCTGTAATTACCAGAAAAACCTGGTACTAATGTATATTTTTAAAATAAGAAAACAACATCTATCAGAAAACAAAATTTGCATTCAGTTCTTCTCTGAGAATTCATTTTAGAATATTTGAGATCTAGTTCATTTGCTTAATCTCTTATGGAAATCCTTTCATTCCTTTGACCATTGGACCTAAATCTCAAAGCATTTGAAAGATTTATTTTCTCTTCAGCACTGACTTTGGTCTTTTGTTTTCATACTTGAATAATATTTTCTATTCAATTCCAAATTGATATTGTTTTTACAAGTACATTTACAGCTTCTAAGACAGTGCAGGGTTTAGGGGAGGGAGGAGGCAAAAACAGAAATTAACTTGGTGCTATACTTTTTATGGAAAGAAAATTCTACTGTGTGTCTGTCATTTTACATATAAGTAAACCTAAGCTGTTAGTTGTGATTGTGATGGCAACAGGTGACACTCATAGAAAGCTCACTGTATTTGAGGTACTCCTCTAAACATATTCATTAACTCATTTAAAATTTTCAACAACTGTGTGAAGTTGGTACTATTATCATCTTCTTATCATTTCTCTTTTGAAATGGAGGTTTAGAAATATTAAATAATGTGGAGAAACAAAGATTTGAAATGAAGTAGTATGGATCACTACTCTGTCTTTACTTAATTGCCAAGACAAGGAAAAGGAGGAAATAAAGGAGGAGAAAATTGTTCAAAGTAGGAACAGAACTGCAGCATCAGTCTTTATGCTTTGTACTTGATTGCGCCCAAATGCTTCCCTAGGCTGCAAAACACTCCACATGCAGCACAGAGATGGCTGATGACAACAAGTTTAGCAAGACCATGAACGTGGATATGTGGTTCAAATGTAAGATAAATCCCTATGCTAGAGATTGAACCTCAAAAACTATTAAAATCAGTAACTCATTCTACTTGCTATGAAACCTCCCTTAGCAAGCAAAATACTAAATGTAATTATCTCTTCTCTATAATGATTAAGAGTAAAAAATGTAACTTTCTAACTAAAAACCTAAATTTTATATCACAAAATAACAACCACTTATATAAATATTTTATAGTTGTGTATGTTTGTATGTGTGTGTTAAGTCACTTCAGTCATGTCTGACTCTTCACAACTCTATGGACCATATCCTGCCAGGCTCCTCTGTCCATCGGATTCTCCAGGCAAGAATACTGGAGTGGGTTGCCATGCCCTCCTCCAGGGATCTTCCCAACCCAGGGATCGAACCCACATCTCTCATGTTTCCTGCGTTGAGAGGTGGGTTCTTTACCACCAGTGCCACCTGGGAAGCCCCATGTATATAAATGGATTTGATCAAAACATTTATTCAGTGTTTCAAAGAAAAAACACCATAGAGGTCCTATAGTAATTTGGGAAGGAAAAAGTATAACAAAAACTGGGCTATCTTTAATCCATAAATAAAGGGGTAGATATTTATGCACAGTTTAAACAGTTTTTCTCTAATATGTTGATGAAATTAGCATGTGTTATGCAATTGTATAATCAAAGACTTAAAAGAGTAAAGGAAATTTCTTCTATAAAAGAATGTCACTTATTTTTTGACATCATATATTTTTTCTCCAAAGTTGTTGAAAATTTCTAATACCATATGGTATTATGTTTGTTCATATGCATGAAATTGAAATTTTTAAAAAAGCTCATTTTATCTTTAATTCTAGACTTGCTGCTGGTCAACTATATACTAAAATATACATATTTCTTGGAACAGAACAAATAGTATATCTCCCTGATGATTAAATTTAAGTTTTTTTGATTCCACAAGTATCTATGCAAAGAGTTGATTTTCCTGTAAAAATATGTTTACAGTTTCACACATTTATTCTTTCCTACAGAAATACTCAGTGTGAACTTTGGTTAATCTGAGAGAAATAAAGTAGTTGAATTTCCCTACTTAGGAACACTTCAGGAAGGTCAATTTCTCCTGTCTATCTCAGAACACCTCTATAGAAATTTAATAATGCTTAGTCCAGAAAAAAAAACCTAAAACAACCGATAAATTGCTATTCCTTTAAGGCAATCAACAACTAAATCTTGGAAAGTAAAAACAAATTTTGATTTAATTTATTATATATATTTAATTTTGATATATTTATTAAGTTATTATATATATTTAATTATTAAAATATATTTGATTTAATTTATATTTAATTCATTATATAGTAATGAAATTCATACATTTGTTAGAAAGATACAGGCCAGACCAATGTTTGTAAGTGTCTATTTGGAGAATGCATATAGAAATTGTCCAAATCAGTGAAAATATATTAACTTTGACCAACTAATTTTATCAATTAGATGTTACTAAACATAGTCAAAATGTATTATAGATTAGTCCAATCTACAAAAACACTGTGAAAGACAGTGCTATTCATGAGAACGTTAAACAGTTGTATGAGTAAGATGCTGAGGTACTCTTTTCTCTTCTGATTTCCAGTGTACTAGGATTTGCTATTTTAATGCCGAAGAAAACCTTAGGGCCTTTTGGTATTTGAGTGAACTTTAAATACTAAATCTACTCTGGCATTGCTGAGCCAGTCTGTTCAATCTGCATTCTCAAAGCCATATCTTCATTTGAACAGTGAAAAACTAAAATATATGATTAAAAATTGAAAGCTCTGCTACTGCCCTCCATCTTTACATTTATTAATGTAATGTTAAATTCAAACCTCTGAATTTGTAATTTGCCTGATTAAATAGAGAATGTCTTAAGGTTTGCAATGCTTATGAGAAGATTTGAAAAACCAACCAATTACTTTAACACAGTTACCAAGATAAATGTTCATATTACTTCAGAAATTAATTTATTTTCAAACTTTCTAAACTATATGCTTTTAAAAATTGAGATATAATTGATCCTTAATATTCTGTTAGTTTCAGCTGTGCAACATTCAATATTTTTATGTATTGCAAAACGATCACCACAGTAAGTCTTAATTAACATCAGTTACCACAAAGAGATTTTTTTCCTTATGAGAACTTCGAAGATTTACTCTCAGCAATATTAAAATATACAATACAGATTTTCCCTCCTCCCTTCAATGAAGTTATGTCTAACATCTGTAACAGATTATTTAAACTAAAAAAAAAATTAATACTTTTATTCCCTCTTCCCTCATTTCTCCCATTCCTCCACTGCCTACATCTGACAACCACCAGTCTGTCCTCTAAATCTATGAACTGACTTCTGTGGGATTTTTGTTCTTCTTATTGTTTGTTTCTTAGCTTCCATGTATAAGATAGATTATACAGTATTTACCTTTCCCTGATTTATTTCCCTTGACATAATGTTCTCAAAGTCCATCCATGTTGCTGCAAATGGCAAGACTATATTCTTTTTTATGGCTGAATAATATTTTGTAATTTATCTGTGTGTGTGTATAGTCTTAACTAGTGGCTCAGTGGCAAAGAATCCACTTGCAATGTGGGAGACGCAGATTTGATCCCTAGGTGAGGAAGAGCCCCTGGAGAAGGAAATGACAACACACTCCAGTATTCTTGCCTGGAAAATTACGTGGACGAAGAGGCAAACTTGACTGAGCATGCATGCATTATAGTGGCTGCACCAGTTTAGATTGCTACTAATAGACACTACTAGTAGTGTCTGCCTGCAATATGGGAGACCCGGGTTTGAACCCTGGGTTGGGAAGATCCCTTGGAGAACGAAATGGCAACCCACACCAGTATTCGTACCTGGAGAATCCCATGGACTGAGAAGCCTAGTGGGCTACAGTCCGTGGGGTCACAAAGAGTCGGACACAACTGAGCGACTTCACTTACTTACTTAATAGTGCCCAAGCGTCCCTTTTTCTCCACATACCTATCAACACTTCCTTTTTCTTGTTTTATTTTATAACAGCCATTCTAACAGGTGTGAAGTGACATCTCATCATAGTTTTCATTAATAATGATGATTAATAATATAGGGTGATAATAGTCTTTTCATATACATGTTAGCCATCACTATGATGTCTTCTTTAGAAAAATACCTACTCAGATCTTCTGTCCATTCATTAATTAGATTGCTTGTTTGTTACTTACTGTTGTGTTGTATTGTCAGTTGTATGATTTGCAAATATTTTCTCCTGATCAGTATGCTGGCTTTTCATTTTGTTGATGGTTTCCTTCGCTGTGTAGAAGCTTTTTGGTATGCTGCGACCCTACATTTTTTACTTTAGTTGCTATTATTTTTGATTTCAGATTAAAGAAAAAATCATCAAGACCTATGTCAAAGAGCTTACCACCAAGGCTTCCTTCTATGAGTTTTATGGTTTTGGATATAAATATTCAATCCATTTGAAGTTAATTTTTGTGTATGGGGTCAGATTGTGGTACAGTTTCATTCTTTTGCATATGGCTGTCCAGTTTTCCCAACACCATTATTGAAGAGACTCTCCTTTCCCCGTTGTTTATTCTTGAGTCCTTTGTCATAAATTAATTGGCCATATATATGTGAGTTTATTTCTGGCCTCTCAATTCTGTTCCATTGATTAGTGTCTATTTTTATGCCAGTGTCATACTGTTTTAATTAGTATGTTGCTCAGTCACTCAGTTGTGCCCAACTCTTTGTGACCCCATGGATTGTAGCATGCCAGGCTTCCCTGTCCTTCACTATCACCTGGAGTTTGCTCAGACTCACGTTTATTGAGTTGATGGTGACATCCAACCATCTCATTTTCTGTTACTCCCTTCTCCTCCTGCCCTCTATCTTTCCCAGCATCAAGGTCTTTTCCAATAAGTCAGCTCTTCACATCAGGTGGCTAAAGTATTGGAGTTTCAGCTTCAGCATCAGCCCTTCCTTTTTTTTTTTTTTTTCATTTATTTTTATTAGTTGGAGGCTAATTACATTACAATATTGTAGTGGTTTTTGTCATACATTGACATGAATCAGCCATGGATCAGCCCTTTCAATGAATAGTCAGGGTTGATTCCCTTTAGGATTGATTGGTTTGATCCTGCAGGCCAAGGGACTCAAGGAGATCAAACAGTCTGAACAGTCTTCTCTAGCACCACAGATCGAAAGCACCAAATCTTTGACATTCTGCCTTCATGATGGTCCAACTCTCACATCTATATGTGACTACTAGAAAAACCATAGCTTTGGCTAGATGGACATTTGTCAACAAAGTGACGTCTCTGCTTTTAAATATGCTGTCTAGGTTTGTCATAGCTTTTCTTCCAAGGAGCAAGCATCTCTTAACTTCATGGCTGCAGTCACCATCTGCAGTGGTTTGGGAGTTCAAGAAAATAAAGTCTGTCACTGTTTCCATTGTTTCCCCATCTATTTGCCATAAAGTGATAGGACCAGATGCTATGGAATATAATTTGAAATCAATGAATATGATGCCTCCAGCTTTGTTGTTCTTTCTCAAGATCACTTGGATTATCTGGGGTTTTTTTGTGCTTCCATATAAATTTTAGGATATTTGTCCCATTTTGTTGAAAGAAAACCATTAAAGTTTTGATAGAAATTGTGTTATGCCTCCTTTATATTGCTTTGGGTGGTGCATGCATGCATGCTAAGTCACTTCAGTCATGTCCGACTCTGGCTTTCAGCAGTATGGACATTTGTAATACTGATTGTTCCTATGCATGAATACCAATATCTGTCCCTTTATTTGTCTCCTAATGTCTTGTAGTTTTCAATATACAGGAGTTGGTTAAATTTATTTGTATGTATTTCATTCTTTTTTAAGGAATTGTAAACAGGATTTTTAAAAATTTCCCTTCTTTCACCATTTGTATATAGAAATGCAAGAGAGTTTTGTATATTCATTTTGTATCCTGCAATTTTACCAAATTCATTTATTAGTTCCAACAGTTTTTGATAGAGTTTTTATGTTTTAAAATGTATAAATTTATGTCATCACCAAGTAGGGACAATTTTACTTTTTTTTTTTTTTTTCTATTTGGATATCTTTTCCTTCTTTTTCTTACCTTATTACTCTGGCTAGGACATTTAATACAGTGTTGAACAGAAGTGGAGACATGGTTCAATACCACTTATCAGGTTCAAACTACACATGAGACACCTCTACTTTGGGACCTGCACCTCAGAATTGAGCTCCAAATCACAGAATTTGAAAATGAACAGAGCTTTCATTCCAAGACCAACAAGATTGTAGTGATCTGGGAGACAGTTCTTACAGGGCTCACATATTCAGACTTGTCCCCCAAATTCCATTTCAGAGATAGTCCACTGTACCTAAATTTAAAATGAAGAAGACTCATTTGCTTGTGTTAAAGTGACAGCCTAAAAGGCAAGCATCTCATTTAACACACACATCTAGCAGCCTACTAAATGGAGGCTCTCCATCTCCACTTTCTGGACATGGAAACTAGCAGGGCCATTTTCACATTCTCCCTTTGACCTCCTCCAGAACACCAGTATCTTTCAGAAGGAATCTTTCAGGTTCATCTTGAACCTTGATCTTTGCAGCTGCTATACAGGGGATGCCTCTTGAATGCCTGCTTCTGAATACCAGGGGAGCTTGGATTCCTGTTCCCATGTGACTGTAGTGATAGATGTCACCCAAAAAGGAGTTTGTACCTTTGGTCTGTTGTTGTTGCTGTTAAGTCACTAAATCATGTCTGACTCCTTATGACCCCATGGAATGCAGTGGGCCAAACTCCCCTGTCCTTCACTATGTCCTTGAGTTTGCTCAGATTTATATCCATTGAGTCAGTGATGCTATCTAATCATCTCATCCTCTACCACCCCTTCTCCTTTTACCTTCAGTCTTTCCCAGCATCAGGGTCTTTTTCAAAGAATTGGCTCTTCCCATCCAGTTGCCAAAGTATTGAAGCTTCAGCATCAGTCCTCCCAGTGAATATTCAGGGTTGATTTCCTATAGAACTGACTGGTTTGATCAGTAACTCAGTGAAACTCTGAGCCATGCCATGCAGAGCCACTCAAGATTGTCAGGTCATATTGAAGAGTTCTGAAAAAATGTGAGGGAATGGCAAACCACTCCAGTATTCTTGCTGCAAGAATTCCATGAACAAACAGTACTTTTGTCTGGTACCTCAGTTTTTAAAGTTACTACCAGGGGACACCTCTATGTTGCCTGATGGTCATGGCTAGCAAGTCTTACACTCATGAGTTTTAAGGGACTATTATAATCGATAGACCCAGGGGTCGAACCCGGGTCTCCTGCATTGCAGGCAGATTATTAACGGTCTGAGCCACCAGGGAAGTCCATAATCAATAGAGAAAAGTTCTTAAACAGCTACCACCCCCAGGGTACAGCAAGAGGTAACAATTTGAGGAGATAGATCTTTCTGTGCAGGAGGCAAAATAGCTAATCATTATGACTATGGCCTAGGGGGCATCTAGAGATGAATATAATTCTTTCCAGAGATCTTGGAGGGTGGGTGGTATCTTCACCCTCTCCCTCTGCCATGTTCCAGCATGCCAGTATCTCTTGGAGGGGAGCTTTACACGTGGTGCTACCCTGGTTTTTACAACTGGCTCCCCAGTATTTGCAGTTGTTGACCAGGGACACCTCTTGGTCACCTGGCTCTGTTGACCAGGAAGGCTTGCACTCCTGGATCCTATGGAACTCTGGAAATTGGAGAGACAGGCCCTGGCAGGCTGCCACCCCCATGGCATTTTGCAGACAGCAGATGAAACACATCCCTCATTCTCTCTGTGAAGGAGTCCTCTTGACTCGTTCTGAAGCTTCAGTAAGAGGGAAAGATTTCAGGTTTGGGACACATCTAATGGACTACAGAGCTGCTTTCAAGAAAGGTAGGCTGTGGATGCCATTCTGATCCTTGCTCCAACTTGCTGGTGTCTCCCAGAAAAGAGCTATATACTCATCTGGAACCTGTTTTTGCAAGTACCACTCAAGGAATAATACCTCTAATATTCTTGAAGAGATCTCTAGTCTTTCCCATTCTATTGTTTTCCTCTATTTCTTTGCATTGATCGCAGAGGAAGGCTTTCTTATCTCTCCTTACTATTCTTTGGAACTCTGCATTCAAATGGGTATATCTTTCCCTTTCTCCTTTGCTTTTTGCTTCCCTTATTTTCACAGCTATTTGTAAGGGCCTCCTCAGACAGCCATTTTGCTTTTTTGCATTTCTTTTTCTTGGGGATGGTCTTGATTCCTGTTTTCTGTATGTCACGAACCTCCATCCATAGTTCATCTGGCACTCTGTCTACCAGATCTAGTCCCTTAAATCTATTTCTCACTTCCACTGTATAGTCATAAGGGATTTGATTTAGGTTATACCTGAATGATCTAGTGGTTTTCTCCACTTTCTTCAAGTTCAGTATGAATTTGGCAATAAGGAGTTCATGATCTGAGCCACAGTCAGCTCCCGGTCTTGTTTTTGCTGACTGTATAGAGCTTCTCCATCTTTAACTGCAAAGAATATAATCAATCTGATTTCATTGTTGACCGTCTGGTGATGTCCATGTATAGAGTCTTCTCTTGTGTTGTTGTAATTGATAGTATTCAGGCAAAAAAAAATATAGTTAAATCGATGTATTCATACTCTGCTCATATCAGTATAAATTAATAGAATACTTCTAAAAGGAATATGATAAATATGTAGCAAAAAGCAAAGATTTTCATGAGTTTTTCTGTGCTAGTTCCACATTAGGAAATTTCTGCTATGGGAATAATTTGCTAAAAGCAAGAAGGTATGTGCTCAAGGAATATTCAGTACAGTGTTATCTATAATAGAATAAATGTTCAGCAATAGGGAAAGCTAATGGGATATTACACACCTATGAAAAATGATGATTATAAAAACAAAGAGGAGAGAACTGTTTGTAATACAATTTCAAGTTGCAAAAAAGAAACCATATATTGTAATTTATACTTGATATCAACTATATAAAATAAGCTGGTTGCAAATAACAAGAGGAGATTAATCAGCAAAAATGAATTCTATTAGTATGGAAAGGGTCATGAGTAATTGCTTTTCTTTTTCTCATTTCATTTTATTAGTAGTAACAATAGTGATCATAGCAGTGAAAGTAAACACAGCAATAATATATCGAAGGTGAAAAACCACATCACATTTGGAAAGCTGAAACAGTTTTAAAGATTTTTTTTTTAATAGACTTAATTTTTACAGCAGTTTTAGGTTCATAGCAAGGCTAAGCAGAAAATATAGAGAGTTTTCACATAACTATACCCTCTCCCCCCTGACATGCACAGCCACCCCTAGTATCAACATGCCCTACCAAAGTAGTACATTCATTATAATCTATATCCTACATTAACACATCATTATCACCCAAAGTCCATAGTGTACATTAGAGTTCACTCTTGGTGCTGTATATTCTATGAATTTTGAGAAATGCATAATGACATATTTCTACCACTATAACATTATACAGAATAGTCTTACTGCCCCTCACATTAAGTTTTCTTCATATTCAGTCCTCTTCCCATCCCCCATCTAAGCTCTTGTTGTTGTTCAGCTGCTAAGTCATGTCCAAATCTGTGACCCCATGGACTGCAAGAAGCCAGGCTTCCCTGTCCTTCACTGTGTCCCAGAGTTTGCTCAAACTCATGTCCATTGAGTCAGTGATGCCATCCAACCATCTCATTCTCTTTTGCCCTCTTCTCCTCCTGACCTCAATCATTCAGAGTGAGGAAATGAGTCAGCTCTTTGTATCAGCTGGCCCAAGTATTGGAGCCTTTGGTGTTGTATCTAAAAGTCATCGCCAAACCCAAGGTTATATATATTTTCTCCCATGTTATTGTATAGGCATTGGAAGCCTATGGATAATTATGAGTTAATTTCTGTGACGAGTATAATGTGTATGTCTGGATTTTTTTGTGTGTTATGTCCAGTTGTTCTGGCAACCATTTATTGAAAAGATTATCTTTGCTCCATTGTATTACCTTTGTTCCTTTGTCAAAGATCACTTGACTATATTTATGTAGGTCTGTTTCTGGACTCTACTCTTTCCAATGGTAAATTTGTGTATTCTTTGCAAGTACCATTACTGGCAAAGATTACTATAGCTTTACAGTGATTCTTAAAGTCAGATAGTGTCAGTTCTCCAACTTTGTTCTTCTCCATCAATATTGTGTTGGCTATTCTAGATCTTTTGTCTCCCCATGTAAAGCTTAGAATCAGTTGGTTGATGTTCACAGAGTAACTTACTGTGATTTCCACTGGGATTTCATTGAATCTATAGATCAATTTGGGGCTTCTCTAGTGTCACAGATGGTAAAGAATCTACCTGCAATGCAAGAGACCCGGGTTCAGTCCATGGGGTTTCAAAGAGTCAGACATGACTGAGTGACTAACACTTCACTTCATAGATCAATTTGGGAAGAACTGACATCATTATCTATTGAGTCTTCTTATCCATGAGCATGATACATCTTTCCATTCATTAGTTGTTATTGATTTCTTTCATTTGAATTTTGTGGTTTTCCTCATTTTGTACATATTTTGCTAGCTTTATACTTAAGTATTTCATTGTTTAGAGTACTACTGTCAGTGATATTGTGTTTTCATTTCAAAATGTACTTTTTCATTGCTGGTACAGGCAAAGTATTTGGCTTTTGTATGTTAACTTTATACCCTCCAGTTCAGTTCAGTTGCTCAGTCATGTCCAACTATTTGTGACTGCAGCACACCAGGCTTCCCTGTCCATCACTGTCTCTAGGAACTCAATCAAACTCATGTCCATCAAGTCTGTGATGCCATCCAATCATCTCATCCTCTGTCATCCTCTTCTCCTCCTGCCTTCAATCTTCCCAAGCATCAGGGTTTTTTCCAATGAGTCAGTTCTTTACATCAGGTGGCCTAAGTATTGGCATTTCAGCTTCAGCATTAGTCCTTCCAATGAATATTCAGGACTGATTTCCTCTGGAATTGTCTAGTTGGATCTCACAAGGGACTCTCAAGAGTCTTCTCCAACACCACAGTTCAAAAGCATCAATTCGTCAGTGCTCAGCTTTCTTTACAGTCCAACTCTCACGTCTATCCATACATGACTACTGTGAATGCCCTCCAACATTGCTACAATTGCTTATTAGTTCTAGGACTCTTTTTATTTATTCTTTGGGACTTTCTACATAAATGATCATGTTATCTGCAAAGACAGTTTTTATTTCTTTCTTCTCAATTTATATACCTTTTATTTCCTTTTCTTGTATTATGCATTTTCTAGAACTTGTAGTACAATGTTGAAAAGTACTGGTGAGAGGGACATCTTCACCTTCTTCTTGATCTTATAGGGAAATATTCAAGTTTCTATCTTTAAATATGATGAAGATACTTGTAGATATTCTTTATCAAGTTAAGGAAATTCCCTCCTATTCCTAGCTTACTATGAGTTTTTAATCGTAGTGTTGGAGTTTGTAAAAATCTTTTTCTGCATCTACTGATATGATCATTAATCTTTCTTATTGGTTGATGAGTCATATGAATTGATTGTTAAGTGTTGAAGTAGATTTACATATCTGGGATAAATCCCACTTAGACATGGTATATAATTCTTCCTATACATTATTGGATTCACTTTGCTGATATTTTCTGAAGATGTCTGCATGTATGTTCATGAGAGATATTGGCCTGTAGTTTTCTTGTAATGTCTTTGTCTGGTTTTAGCATTAGGGTAATGCTGTCCTCTTAGGATGACTCAAGAAGTATTCTCTCAACATCTGTCTTCTGTAAGAGATTGTAAAGAGTTGGTATAACTATTTTCTTAAGTGTTTTTTTTAATATAATTTATCAGTGAGCCTATCTGGACCTAGTGCTTTCTATGTTATAAAGTCATCAGTTATTGATTTGATTAGTTCATGGGTATAGGTCTGTTCAGATTGTCTATCTCTTCTAGTGTGAGTTTTGGTTGTTTTTGTCTTTCAAGGAATTGGTCTGTTTATCTGGGTAATCAAAGGTATTAAAGCTATTGAAAGTTTTCCCGTTCTTAAAAATGGGTTGTTCATTTTCTTACTGTTGAGTTGAACAGTTCTTTTTATATTTTGGTGGCAGTCTTTTACTTTTAAGCACATTAAAACAGATGTCTTTTGTTAAAGCAAGCATGAGTCTTTTGTTAAAGCATACTGTAAGTTAATCTGTGAATGAATGTATGCACTATGATTACCAGATAAAATAGTTGCCTAAAGTGGAATTCCCTGGTTGTCCAGTGGTTTGTGTTCTGTGCTCCCGTGGTAGGGAGCAAGGGTTCAACCTCTGTTCAGGGCACTAATATCACTGTATGCTGCGTGAAATGGCCAAATAAATAAATAATTGCCTACAGAAAGGGGGGAGTTAGAAGACATGGGTTACCGATACTAGTTTTAACCTAATTTAGTTGGTGATTTTTCATAAGTCATTTACATCTGAATCCCGTATGTGTGTGAGTTCAGCTGATGACAATGGTCATGCTAACCCGCAAATTTAATATAAGTTACTGTATGCAGAAGACCGGGCTTTGATCCCTGGGTTGGGAGGTTCCCCTGGAGAAGGAAATGGCAACCTAGTCCAGTGTTCTTGCCTGAAGAATTCCATGGACAAAGAACCTGGCAGGCTTTAGTTCATGGGGTCACAAAGAGTCAGATGTGACTGAATAACTAACACTCCTCTGTAGTGAAAAAAAAGGCTATGGGATTTAATATTTGACAAATGATATGTGAGCGGTGCTTTCCAAGTCTCTCCTAGTTCACCACGCTGCACACTGACATGGTTACAATGGCTGTATATCTGTCAAGGGTGACATTCTGATAGATGTTACAAAACCAGTAGAAGGTTTAAATTTTCTTATACCTCTAGCCACACATGCTTGAAATCTCAAAACAATAATTTTATATTGCTAAAAAATTTTAGTGTTTAAAGTCAGTATTCTATTATTAAAGTTTAGTATAATTTCTTAAGAAACCATTAATATCATATTAATATACTGGCTATAGGTTATGTAATAATGAATAAGTAATGATTCAGACTTAAATTAAACAAAGTAGGGAAAACGACTAGACCATTCAGGTATGACCTAAATCAAATCCCTTACAATTATACAGTGGAAGTGAGAAATATATTCAAGAGATTAGATCTGACAGACAGAGTGCCTCAAGAACCATGGACAGAGATTCGTGACATTGTATAGGAGGCAGGGATCAAGACCATCCCCAAGAGAAAGAAATGCAAAAAGACAAAATGGTTATCTGAAGAGGCCCTACAAATAGCTGAGAAAAGAAGTGAAAGGCAAAAGGAAAGATATACCCATTTGAATGCAGAGTTCCAAAGAATAGCAAGGAGAGATTTAAAAAAAAAAAAAAAAAAAAAGCCTTCCTCAGTGATCATTGCAAAGAAAGAGAGGAAACCATAGAATGGGAAAGACTAGAGATCTCTTCAAGAAAATTAGAGTTACCAAGGGAAATTTTCATGCAAAGATGGGCACAATAAAGGACAGAAATAGTATAGATCTAACAGAAGCAGAAGATATTAAGAAGAGGTGGCAAGAATACACAAAAGAACTGTACAAAAAAGGTCTTCATGACCCAGATAATCACAATGGTGTGATCACTCTCCTAGAGCCAGATATCCTGGAATGTGAAGTCAAGCGGGCCTTAGGAAGCATCAGTACGAACAAAGCTAGTGGAGGTGATGGAATTCCAGTTGAGTTAGTTCAAATCCTGAAAGACGATGCTGTGAAAGTGCTGTACTCAACATGGCAGCAAATTTGGAAAAGTCAGCAGTGACCACAGGACTGGAAAAGGTCAGTTTTCATTCCAATCCCAAAGAAAGGCAATGCCAAAGAATCCTCAAACTACTGCACAATTGCACTCATCTCAAACGCTAGTAAAGTAATGCTTAAAATTCTCCAAACCAGGCTTCAGCAATACATGAATCATGAACTTCCAGATGTTCAAGCTGGTTTTAGAAAAGGCAGAGGAACCAGAGATCAAATCACCAACATCCATTGGATCACTGAAAAACCAAGAGAGTTCCAGAAAAATGTCTACTTCTTCTTTGTTGACTATGCCAAAGCTTTTGACTGTGTGGATCACAACAAACTGTGGAAAATTCTTCAAGAATTGGGAATACCAGACCACCTGAAAGGCCTATTGAGATATCCATATGCAGGTTAAGAAGCAACAGTTAGAACTGCACATGGAACAACAGACTGGTTCCAAATTGGGAAAGGAGTATGTCAAGGCTATATTTTGTCACCCTGCTTATTTAACTTATATGCAGAGCACATCATGTGAAATGCTGGACTGGATGAATCAAGCTGGAATCAAGATTTCCAGGAGAAATATCAATAATCTCAGATATGCATATTATACTACACTTATGGCAGAAAACAAAGAAAACTAAAGAACCGCTTGATGAAAGTGAAAGAGAGAGTGAAAAAATTGGCTTAAAATTCAACATTCAGAAAACTAAGATCATGGCATCTGGTCCCATCAGTTCAGTTCAGTTCAGTCACTCAGTCATGTCCAAATCTTTGAGACCCCATGGACTGCAGCACACAAGGCCTCCATGTCCATCACCAACTCCCAGAGTTTACTCAAACTCATGTCCATTGAGTTGGTGATACCATCCAACCATCTCATCCTCTGTCATCCCCTTCTCCTCCTGCCTTCAATCTTTCCTAGCATCAGGGTCTTTTCCAGTGAGTCAATTTTTGGCATCAGGTGGCCAAACTATTGGAGCTTCAGCAACAGTCTTTCCAATGAATGTTCAGGACTGATTTCCTTTAGGATAGACTGGTTTGATTGCCTAGCTGTCCAAAGGACTCTCAAGAGTCTTCTACAACACCACAGTTCAAAAGCATCAATTCTTTGGTTCTCAACTTTCTTTATGATCCAACTCTCACATCCATACATGACTACTGGGAAGACCATAGCATTTACTAGATGGACCTTTGTTGGCAAAGTAATGTCTCTGCTTTTTAATATGCCATCTAGGTTGGTCATAACTTTTCTTCCAAGGAGTAAGCATCTTTTAATTTCATGCTTTAAGTTAACTTGTCCCATCACTTCATGGAAAGTAGATGGGGAAACAATGGAAACAGTTAGAGACTTTATCTTTTGGTGCTGAAAATCACTGCAGATGATGACCGCAGTCATGAATGTATGCTATGTAATGGAGACCAGTGTGAGAGCAAGTTGATCACTAGTCTTTATTTCATAATGCATAAAAAGGATTGATAACAACAGACTGGGCAGAGCTTAATGAATCACATACAAAAGTTTTAATACATGTAAATATAAAAATTTTAATAAAATAAGGAGTTTGGATAAAATATTGCCATTTAGAGTTAATATTAAATCAAGTCCTTATTTTAAATTCAGTCTGGTTAACTAGTTAATGTAGCCTAGCATGTATGTGATCTATCCTGGATCATGGGCACTTGAAAAAAAAATGTGCATTCTACTCTTCTGGATGAAATGTTCTATATATACGCACTTAAGTCAATGTGGATCAATATTTCTGGCATCACTGGTATGTTCCATTGGCCTATATGTCTTTTTATGCCAGAACCATGCTATTTTTATTATAATTGCTTTGTAGTATATTTTGAAATCAGGTAGTATAACACCTCAAGCTTTATTATTTTTGTTCAAGAGTACTTTGGCTATTCAGCGTTTCGTGTTTCCATACAAATTTTCAGATTTTTTTATCTGTGAAGAATAAATAGATAATATTTTAATGAGATAGAGGAGATTTAGTATTTTAATAAAGATGTCACCTCTCCAGATTGGTCTATAAAGTTAAGACATTTCCAGTTAAACACCCATGGACATGACTGAGTGACTGAACTGAACTGAACATGTTGATTCTAATTTTATGTGGAAATGTAAAGATCCAAGAATAGCTAAGACTATTTAGTGAACAATGTTAGAATCTCTTAGGATTGTTTTTTCTATTTTTGTGAAACCCTGGTTCCTTAAGTTCACTTTCACCTCCAATATTCAGCAACTGCAATTCTTTAATCCGGTGCCCATAGAATAAGCGAGTCAGGCAGCCATTAAGCAGTGTCAAAGACTGTAGGAGCATGAAAAACCAGCTTCTTTGCCAATGCCAACATCCATAAGACACAGTATGCACAATGCCAAGGCTCCTTGATAATTTTAGGAGTCTGCAAAAATGTTATACTTTTACTTTAAACTCAGAAGAATAACATTAATATAATTATATAAATATGTAATAGTAAATCTGGCCTAGACTGTATTCATCTTTCCACTATTGCAGCCATAAAATATAAATTAAAAAAAATTTTAGTAGAGAAAAAGATTTATGGTTGCAAAAGTGCCTAGGGCTCGTGAAAGTCATCATGTGACTTTGCTCTTTACCCTGGGTCCTGAAAATCTCCAAAGAATAAATCTTAATGCAAAGTTTTACCGCAGGTTTTCACACTAAAGCTATATTCTATGCACCTCTCCTTCCCCATATTTTTTCCTGTTCTGTTTCTGTCACATCTTTACCAGTTTCCCAGTCCACTTCTGACAAACTCTAAGGTAACACTCTTTAGAAAGAAAAATCAAATGGAAAAACTTGCTCTAAAAAATAGCAATAAAGATAAATATAGACAAAAGGCTAGAAAGGAAAAAAAAAAAAAAGAGAGACTGACTAACATATATGTGGCTATGTTTTTTAATAAAGAAGGCACTCAGAGCAGTGAGTCTATTTAATGAATATTGGTAGAAATATTGGGGCTTCCCAGGTGACTCCATGGTAAAGAATCTGTCTGCCGATGCAAGAGACGCAGGCATCTAATACCTCAAGAACACAACTTAAAAATTATATTCAAGAACACCAAGGCTTTCCTCAAGAAGAAGAACAATGTGTGGAACTTGTGCTAGCAAGTATCAAGACTTATTAGACTGTAGTAAGACACTATTGAGTAGGCCTAGGGAAAATAAATAGACCAAAAGATGAGACCAGAAACACAGTCATGCACATTTGAAAATATGAAGTATAATATAGCTGGCACTGCAAATCAGTAGCAAAAATATGTGGTATTCAATATGTTGTTATAATTTGGTAATTACAATGTGAAAAATGAAATAGAATTATTGCTTCATGCCAAATACAAAGACAATATTTTTAAAACTTATGACAAAAATATAGGAGAGATGTTATGACTAATATAGAGAAGAATTGTTAATAAGTATAATAATTATCAATAAGTATAAACAATAGTTAAAATAAAACTTCCTATTCATAAATGAATACAACAGAGGTCATTTAAGTAAGACAAATCTCAAAGTAAGAGCCAATAATTACAACTATTATTACTGATAGAATTGTGGCCAATATGTATATGAGGATATTAAAAGCCATAACCTAATCATCACATTCCTTTTCTTTTTATGGTCAATATTTGAATTTAATCTTTTTTGAAACCACAAAAATTAGTTATCATTATTGTTTTATAAACTAATTTTTGTTAGATTTTATTTACTCATGTAAGAAAATATATTAAAAGGAAAAAATCAATAAAGTTATTTGAAAAAGATAAAGTGGGATCAAGTATGTAAAAATATATATATATATTTTACAAGTGAAACTTAGGTAGATATAAAATATCATTATACTCATTTCACTGGTAAAAAGTTTGTTATACCAAGAAGTGAAATTTTGATGCAGTGAAGACTCTGATATACTGCTAGTAAATCTTTGATATTATAAATCACTTTGGAAAACTCTTTGACATTACCTAGTAAAGTTGAAACTGTGCATATTAAATGAGATTTCAATTGTAGGTATATTCCCTTGAAAAATCCCTTCATATTTACCAACAAAGCATTCAAGGAGATATTTATTATAACATAACACAGAAACATATCCACAGACAGGAGACAAAAATTGTGGTAGATTTATATAATAGAATAGGATACACCATTTAAGATGAAAATACCTAAACTATATCTCAACATGGATAAATTCACAAATACAAAGTGTTAAATAATATTTTTTCTAAAAATCAAACATAGAAGGATGTACCAATTTCCTTGACTGAACACCAGCTTCGTTAATGGAAAATAGACATAATAATACCTACCTAATAGAGTTATTGAGATTAAATGAGACTTTAAGTTCAAGGTGCAATATATGCTTTCAAAAGGTTATATATTCTAACTTCATATTCTCAAGATCTAAAAATGTGAGAACTATTTCTATTTAAACTAATTTATAAAATTATGTTGAAGAAATGTAATAACTTTAAAGTTACTTTAGAAGCATCTTCTCATAAGTATAATTGATATGGTATTTTAAGTATTTCTTATTCTCACATTAACACAATCCTCTCAGTACCTATATTTTTCAAATAAATAAGTGTACTTGAAAGAAATAAAATCTTTTGGCAATGTAGCAAATATCAAACTTTTTACTTATCCATGCAGATCTACTCTTCTTTTAGTTCAAATTTTGTCTCATATGTTATGACATAATCAGAAAATGATTATGAGCACATTATCATAGGTTATAAAATTTTGGCTTGATATATAGAAAGGTCTCTATTTAACAATATAAAGATTTGAAGAGAAAGAGTAGGTAGGCATTCATCCTCCTGGGATGATTGATGGAAAATATTGCACACACTGGAATGACTTCAGGAATTTTATTTTTGGAAACATAAACAGAGTTATCTGTACCACTGGAGTCATAAAAGTAGTATACATAGCAATTCCAATTTTTTTTCCCTTTATTTAAAAGAAGTTATGTTGCACTGGTCATAGCAAACACCCTTTTCCAACAACACAAGAGAAGACTCTACACATAGACATCATCAGATGGCCAACACCAAAATCAGATTGATTATATTCTTTTCAGCCAAAGATGGAAAAGCTCTATACATTCAGCAAAAACAAGACCAGGAGCTGACTTGTGGCTCAGATCATGAACTCCTGATTTCCAAATTCAGGCTTAAATGAAGAAAATGGAGAAAACCACTAGACCATTCAGATATGACCTAAATCAAATCCCTTACAATTATACAGTGGAAGTGAGAAATAGATTTAAGGAACTGGATCTAATGGACAGAGTGCCTGATGAGCTATGGGAGGAGATTCATGACTTTGTACAGGAGACAGGGATCAAGACCATCCCCAAGAAAAAGAAATGCAAAAATCTGAAATGGTTGTCTGAGGAGGCCTTACAAATAGCTGTGAAAAGAAGAGAAGTGAAAAGCAAAGGAGAAAAGGAAAGATATACCCATTTGAATGCAGAGTTCCAAAGAATAGCAAGGAGAGATAAGAAAGCCTTCCTCAGCAATCAATGCAAAGAAATAGAGGAAAACAATAGAATGGGAAAGACTAGAGATCTCTTTAAAAAAATTAGAGATGCCAAGGGAACATTTCCTGCAAAGATGAGCTCAAAAAGGACAGAAATGGTATGGGCCTAACAGAAGCAGAAGCTATTAAGAAGAGGTGGCAAGAATACACAGAAGAATTGTCAAAAAAGGTCTTCATGACCCACATAATCACAATAGCATGATCACTCACCTAGAGCCAGACATCCTGGTATGTGAAGTCAAGTGGGCCTTAGGAAGCACCACTACAAACAAAGCTAGTGGAGATGATGGAATTCCAGTTGAGTTATTTCAAATCCTAAAAGATGATGTTCTGAAAGTGCTGCACTCAATATGTCATCAAATTTGGAAAATTCGGCAGTGGCCACAGGACTGGAAAAGATCAGTTTTCATTCCAATCCCAAAGAAAGGCAATAGCGAAGAATGCTCAAACTACTGCACAATTGCACTCATCTCACATGCTAGTAAAGTAACGCTCAAAATTCTCCAAGCCAGGCTTCAGCAATATGTGAACCATGAACTTCCAGATGTTCAAGCTGGATTTAGAAAAGGCAGAGGAACCAGAGATCAAATTGCCAACATCCACTGGATCACCGAAAAAGCAAAAGAGTTCCAGAAAAACATCTACTTCCACTTGGTTGACTCTGCCAAAGCGTTTGACTGTGTGGATCACAATAAACTCTGGAAAATTCTGAAAGAGATGGGAATACCAGAACACCTGACCTGTCTCTTGAGAAAGCTGCATGCAGATCAAGAAGAAACAGTTAGAACTGGACATGGAGCAACAGACTGGTTCCAAATAAGAAAAGGAGTACATTGGGCTGTATATTGTCACCCTGCTTATTTAACTTAGATGCAGAGTACATCATGAGAAACGCTGGGCTGGAAGAAGCACAAGCTGGAATCAAGATTGCCAAGAGAAATATCAATAACTTTAGTTATGCAGATGACACCACCCTTATGGCAGAAAGTGAAGAACTAAAGAGCTTCTTGATGAAAGTGAAAGAGGATCATGAAAAGGTTGGCTGAAAGCTCAACATTCAGAAAACTAAGATCATGGCATCTGGTCCCATCACTTCATGGCAAATAGATGGGGAAACAGTGGAAACAGTGGCTGTTTTATTTTTGGGAGCTCCAAAATCACTGCAGATGGTGATTGCAGCCATGAAATTAAAAGACATTTACTCCTTGGAAGGAAAGTTATGACTAACCTAGACAGCATATTAAAAAGCAGAGAAATTACTTTGCCAACACAGGTCCGTCTAGTCAAGGCTATGGTTTTTCCAGTGGTCATGTATGGATGTGAGAGTTGGACTATAAAGAAAGCTGAGTGCTAAACAATTGATGCCTTTGAACTGTGGTGTTGGAGAAGACTCTTTAGAGTCCCTTGGACTGCAAGGAGATCCGGTCCATCCTAAAGGAGATCAGTCCTGGGTGTTCATTGGAAGGACTGATGTTGAAGCTGAAACTCCAATACTTTGGCCACCTAATGCGAAGAGCTGACTCATTTGAAAAGACCCTGATGCTGGGAAAGATTGAGGGCAGGAGGAAATGGGGATGACAGAGGATGAGATGGTTGGATGGCATCACCGACACAATGGACATGGGTTTGGGTAAACTCCAGGAGTTGGTGATGGACAGGGAGGCCTGGCATGCTGTGGTTCATGGGTTCGCAAAGAGTCAGACACGACTGAGCGACTGAACTGAACTGAACTATGTTGTTGTCTCCAATTACACATATGATGCCTACAGAGATAATATTCCAGAGAAGTTAAAGAGTTGGACTTTGCAATTAGAGAGATTTCCATTTATATCAACTCTATTCTCAAAAGTAGAATGACTTTGAACTACTTAACTTATAAATTTCTGACTTTAGAAGTCAATGCTGTGGGCGGAGAGGGAGAGTATAGCCCCAAGCACATCACTGGTTTTTAGGCAATGATAGATATTGTTTTTAATTAAAGAAATAGTTATTCTATCTAGTACTAAGAGTTATTTCTTTTTATTTTTGTTTCCAAATTATTTAAAATAAACAAAAAAATAAGAGTTTACCCATTTTCCTACCTCCTTGCCTCTGATAACCACCAATCAGTTCTTTGTATCTATAAGTTTGGTTATTTATTTATTTATATATATTCCACATAACAGGAGAGATCATAGAATATTTGTCTGTCTTAGTCTGACCTATTTCATTTAGCATAAGGCCTTCTAGGTTCATCCATGTTGTTGCAAATGGCAAGATTACATGCTATGTTATGGCTGAATAATATTTCATTATATATATATGTATATTTAATTTTCATTTTCCAATTGTCCACTGACAGACACATAGGTTGTTTCCATATCTTGGCCACTGTAAATAATGCTGCAGTAAACCTGGGGTTGCAGATATATTTTCAAGTTACTGCTTTTGTTTTCTTTGGATAAACACCCAGAAGAGGAATTACTGAATTGTAAGGCAGTTTGTCTTCTTGTTTCCTTACATCTAAAGTGAGTAGGCAATATATAGATAACTTGTTTTCATTTTAATCCATTCATGTACACTATGCATTTGGTGGTATAATATAGACCATTTACAGTTAATTATTGATAGGCATGTATTTATTTCTGTTTTGTTAAATTTGGGGGGTCTGTTTTAGTAGTTCTTCTCTATTACATTCTTCTTTTGCTCTGCTCCTTTGTCACTGGATGACATTTTTTAATTGTATGTTTATATTTCTTTCTCCTTTCTTTTGTTTATATAGTATAGATTTTGCTTTGTGGTTACCATGAGGCTCATATATAACAACTTATATCTACAGCAGTCTGTTTTAAACAACTTAATTTTGATCCCATTGTAAAGTTCCAAATTATTGCTTTCACCCCAATAGCTATTTCTAATGACACATTTACTAGGCATAAGTCACTGTCCTAAGCAATTTGTGTCCATTATCTTTCTAAGTCTTGAGGAAAAAACTGTATCAGAAAGCTACAGTTATCATCTCTATGTTACAAACAAAAAATGTTTTAGATAATATTGTTACATAAAAAACTAATCGAAATAGTTTTCTCTCCCAAACATAATTATTGATTCGTATTTCAAAGTAGCTTCTTCAAAACTTCTGTTTTCACTAAATATTTTCATGTATACATTTTTAATGTTAAGATTCTTCTAAACATTAAAAATTTTAAAGCATTTTTAATTACTTAGATTTCTTAATGCTGGCCATTTATGTTTTTCTTAATATTTTATCTCTAGTAATAATGTTGCAATGATCATTTTTGTGAATAAAGTCTTATCTTTAACTCTATCAATGTTGCCCTTAGGATAATTAATGAGAGGAGTTATATTTTTCATATTTTAAGATTTTTTATTCAAACGGGAAATTTATTATCTGGAAAGTTTGTACCAACATATAATATTAATGTATGTGTATTAGAATGTATATAGATTTATATGGAAATAGATTTATAATTTTAAATTTGCTCAGTATATTTGTATTTTTTGTTTTTTGAGATGAAATTTGTAGACACAAGCCAATCTGGAATATGTGAATGAAAATCTCAGAAATCACTGCTAGCATAACAGAACAGAACAGAACAGAACAGCATAGCATAACAGAAAATAAGCTTTCAACTCTCCACTAGGAAAAGAAGCACAGAATCAAATGAAAGTTCTCCTTTAATAGATTAGGGAAGTAATTGGACCAAACAGATAAACAAAAAGTGCCTACACTAATGAAAGAGGCAGATGCTAGATAACAAGATGAGTCTTTGAATTGAAGACTAATGTTTTAAGGCTTTAAGAAACAGATGACTAGAAAATATGACTCCTTTTTCAGGGCTGTCAGGGTGAAAGTCCTTATAAATAATCGTTTTCTCTTTGGAGAGTCAGACACCAAGGATTACTTTGAAAGTGAAAGTGAAAGTCGCTCAGGCGTGTCAGATTATTTGTCACCCCATGGACTATACAATCCATGGTATTCTCTAGGCCAGAATACTGGAGTGGGTAGCCTTTCCCTTCTCCAGGGGATCTTCCCAACCCAGCAATCAAACCCAGGTCTCCTGCACTGCAGGTGGATTCTTTAGCAGCTGAGCCACAAGGGAAGTCCAAGAATACTGGCGTGGGTAACCTATCCCTTCTCCAGCGGCCATCTTCCCGACCCAGGAATGGAAGCTGGGTCTCCTGCATTGCAGGCGGATTCTTTACCACCTGAGCTATCAGGGAAGCCAAATAAAAGTTACTGAAACAGTGGGAAGGTTATTGATAATAGGAAATGACCAGAATAATAAAGCTCATTTTTGAGGAAAATGTTTAAGCATCAAGAAAATTGAATAACGAAGGAATAATTAATTAATCTAGAGAATAAAGATGAAGAGCCAGCAAAGGTTATAACTACACCTGAAGCAACACTATATTTTCTTTCTTCAGTTCACTAAATATTTTTTGATTACCTAATAGATGCTGAGCAGTGAATTAGACCATAAGAAATAAAGCATACTTTTGACACTGTCCTTCTACTATAAACGTTGAGAGTCTATTTTGGGAGCAAGGAAGTAAGGCAATTATAACGCCATGTGATACTTCTTTAGTAATTATAAAAATGAGTGAATTCAAACAGATACTTTTCTCTAAATGGTCAATTAACAAAATTGAGTGAGTTGACTGTTATTTTATGATAATAGCTAATATTGTCAAAAGTGTTTATATAAACACTCTATTATTGGTGACATAAGTAGATAACACCTCTCTAAAGCAAAATTTGACCCTATAAAGAAAGATGAAAGACCTGAGATTCCACCTTCCTTTCAAGCTAAAATTCCATCCTAGAGAATGTTTGTGGAGGTTCGCAGAAGATAAGAGATTCCCGTAGCCATAATATCTTTATTTGTTTGGCTTCCTTAGTGGCTCGGATGGTAAAGAATCTGCCTGCAATGTGGGAAATCCAGGCTCAATCCCTGGGTCTGTAAGATCCTCTGGAGAAGGGAAGCAGCAACCCACACCAGTATTCTTGCCTGGAGAATCTCATGGACAGAGGAGCCTGGCAGGCCACATTCCATGGGGTCACAAAGAGTCGGACATGACTGAACAACTGACACATCCAGTGTAGTGCCCCAAACCCCAGTCTCCACAGAGGGACATGAAGAGGACCAGGTGATACATGCACATGTGTGTGTGTTAGTCACACAGTCATGTCTGACTTTTTGTGACCCCATGGACTGAAGCCCACCAGGCTCCTCTGTCCATGGGGTTCTCCAGGCAAGAATATTGGAGTGGACTGCCATTCCCTTCTCCATGATGGAATGCAATACAACCCAAATTTAATTGCTTTACGCTAAATAGTAAGTTTGCCGATCCATTGCTTTGAAGGAAGACTTTAACTCTATCTTCCAAAATTGTTTGCTATGTAAACATCTATGAAAAAATTGTAATGAAGACAGAAATGACTCTGTTTATAAAATGTAGAAAATGATACCCTAAATATCAGAGGTGTTAAAAAAAATATCAAATATTACACAGAGAATGGGACTGTTAAATCAGAATCAAGTGAATAAAAATCTTGATATGGAGATAACAAGGAATAGGATATCAAGGAGAGTTTTAATACCACCAATAAAGTCCCTCGGGTCCTTTCTTGGCACACTGTGCCTCTAAAAATAGTATATATTTATATCACAGGGGCTTCCCTGGTAGTTCAGCTGATAAAGAATCCACCTATGATTCAGGAGGCTCCAGTTCCTTTCCTGAGTCAGGAAGTTCCCCTGGGGAAGTTCCAGTATGCTTTTCCTTCCATGGTGACACAAATAGTAAAGAATCCACCTGCAATGTAGGAGACCTGTGTTCAGTCCCTGGGGTGGGAAGATTCCCTGGAGGAGGGCATGGCAACCCACTCTAGTATTCTTGCCTGGAGGATCCCCGTGGACAGAGGAGCCTGATGGGTTACACTCCATAGGGTCGCAGAGAGTCAGACACAACTGAGTGACTGACCACCGCATAGCACATATCACTTACAAAGAAAGGAACTCTTTTAGTAATTCCATACTCATTTAGTCACTTAATTTCATACTATCTAAATGGTATATATGACATATACTACCTGCTTATATCTATTACCTACAGCTAGAGGTTTATTTACCATAAACAATTCTAGACAGTTAGATATACCCTACTAAAAATATTCCATAATAAAGACTCCTCTGCTAGCAAATGTTATCAACGGATTTGTTAGCAGGTATGCATGTACACATGCATGCTGAGTCACTTCAGTCCAGCCTGACTCTTTGTAAGTCTATAGACCATAGCCTGCCAGGCTCCTCTGTCCATTGGATTCTCCAGGTAGGAACACTGGAGTGGGTTGCCACGCCCTCCTCCAGGGGATCTTCCCAACCCAGGGATAGAACCTGGATCTGTTATATCTCTTGCATTGGCAGGTGGGTTCTTTACCACTAGCGTCACCTGGGAAGCCCCAGCAAGTATGCATATTAACATATTTATTAAGAGGTAAGTGAGGTAGGTGCTCTTATTTAACTTCCTGTCAACTTGATTGCCTTATCAATAAATTAAGAATAAGAGCACCAACCTTATACATTTATTAAGAGAACTAAATCTATTAATACATGTAAGTTGGAATAGTGTCTCTCATATAGTAAAAATCTATCTCACTTAACACTAGTATGATGAAACAAAATATGTTTTATGAAAATGTTTAAAAACTTTGGTATATCCACATGATAAAATGTGGATAATAAATATTTACATGATAAAATAATTCAATCTTCCTTTTAGTTTTTGAGAAATATTTATGCAATAGGAAACACTTATAACATATGGTTAAATAAAGTTAGTTCTGTCCAAGTCACTTAGTCGTGCCCGACTCTTTGCGACCCCATGGACTGCAGCAAGCCAGGCTTCCCTGTCCATCACCAACTCCCAGAGCTTGCTCAAACTCATGTCCACCGAGTCAGTAATGACATCCAACCATCTCATCCCTTCTCCTCTCGCCTTCAATGTTTCCAAGCATCAGGGTCTTTTCCAATGAGTCAGTTCTTCGCATCAGGTAGCCAAAGTATTGGAGTTTCAGTTTCAACATCAGTCCCTCCAATGAATATTCAGGACTGATTTCCCTTAGGATGGACTGGTTGGATCTCCTTGCTGTCGAAGGGACTCTCAAGAGTCTTCTCCAACACCACAGTTCAAAACCATCAATTCTTCTGCTCTCAGGTTTCTCTCTTGTCCAACTCTCACATCCATACATGACTACTAGAAAAACCACAGTTTTGACTAGACGGACCTTTGTCAGAAAAGTAATGTCTCTGCTTGACATAAAAATATATTCATATATTTGTTTTGTGTATGTGTCCGACCCTTTGCAACCCTATGGACTGTAGCCCGCTAGCCTCCTCTGTCTATGGAATTTTCCAGGCAAGAATACTGGAGTATGTTGCCATTTCCTTCTCCAGGGGAAACTTTCCAGCTCAGGAATCATTGTACCTCCTGCATTGGCAGGTAGATTCTTTACCACTGTGCCCTCCTGGGAAGCCCAATATCAATTTTACAAAATTGATAAATGCACACAAAATAATAAGAGAAAAATCCCCAAATATTAGTATTCATTAAGACTAGAAGATTATTTTAATACATTTTAATATTCCCCACATTTTACACAATAAGAATTTACATTTTAAAAAGGATTAGACCCATAGCACTTTAATCATGGGAAGATTTAACACTTAAATAAAATGAGGTTTTTAAAATAACTCTCTGTAGATTTCATGTGTAGTAGTATGTGAACATGATGAATCCAAATTGATTCAACTTCTAGTCCAAATCCTTTGATACTAGTTCTTTTGACTTTTAGGAAGAATTTGTGTAAAATGAAAAAAAAAATTTTTTTGCATCATCTTACTGTGACACTTCTACTTTAAAATTTTCTTTTTATCCTACAAAACCAATAACTTGTTTATCTCTCTATTTATGCTAGCTATATATCAGATTCTAAATCACATCTTCTTATGATAGAGAGACTGTTTCTTTAATTTAGGGAGATGTTTAGTTGTAGAGTATCCTTACTTTCCAGCAGGAATTTTATGTGCTATAGTAGATGAACTTTGAAGCTAGAATTGTGTAAAAAACTTGATGCTCCATATTAATTATTGTTAATGTCATGCAAACTAGCTTGATTATAAAATCAGTCAGTTAATATCATAGACTACATCAGTTGATTATTTGACTGTGTTTTCCTAATTAAAGTGAGTTATTGTCTTACTTGGAAATGAAGGACACCTTAGGAATTGTCTCATTTATGGAGAATTTAGGGCAACCTACCATGAGATTAAATTCAAGTCCAGAAAGTGATTTCTTTCTTTTACACTGCACATTGCTTTTCCTTTATGAATCTGGGTGTGAAAGTTAAGGAGAACAATCTTCTCAGATGTTGGAAGACTGTATTTTTTTCATTCTTGGGTGTTAAGTATCTGAGTAAACTTTTCTGCTTCTTCCAAACATTCTGAAGACCCACCTTTACGCATTTTACAGATGTGAAACTGATGTCTAGGGTTAGATTGGTGGGTGCTTAAAACAAAATCGTTAATTAGACATAGAACTGGGTCAAAGGCCAAAGTTTTGACATCCAAGTCTGTGTTATTCTTAGTAAACTAAACTGGTTCTTTTTAAAGCACTATCTGTCAAAAAAAGAGAAAAATTGCTATTTGAATCAACTAATAGTGGATATGCACACAAGGCTCTTTTTCTGGGGAAGTCACCTGGAATAAGATAGGCAGGTGTAAATATTAAAAAGAAACAGACCTGTTTTCATGTAAATGGAAAATCCAAAGCAGGAGTCCCTCTTTGAAAATGAGTCACTGTGGTATGTAAGACCAGGAATTTGAAATACTGCAACGCTAATAGCTCAGAAGGACTGGAATGTCATCCATGCACAATGCATACTGAGTCTGTAAGAACCAACATAAATTCCCAGACTCTATAAAAGGTGAAGTAGAGGTCGTTGACTTGACTAGCCTTACCTCAGATTACAGCTGAGTTTAGAGATGCAGGGTAACCAGTGATACTTAAATTGTAAGACTGGGAAAGGCAAAGGATGTCAATGCACCATTAACAAGGAGAAGAATAAAAAATAATTTTTTGAACAAGCTTACACTTTTGCATTTAAGGGTTTTTCCAAGGATTCTGTTAATTAGTGAGGAATATTCAAATACATGCACATAATTTTTCTGTAGTTCATCAATAATACTGATCACTAGGACTTCTTCTGAAGATTCTGATAGGCTATTCACTTGGCCTGAAGAGCAAAATCTATGAAATGGCATTGCCTAAGGGCTTTTACAGAGAAAAATTTAAAACATAGCCAGCTGCCAGATGGAAGATGTGTTTGCAGAGCTCAGAAAACTGCTGCGGAGCAAACACTGCTGAACAATAGCAACTGGGGCCAGCCTTGGCACTAGATATCTATTTGCAGTCATTCATAAAACTTTAATGTTTAGACGTTAAACAGAGCACAGAAGAGATATTGCTATGGTCTGCTAAGTGTTAGTGCCGGATTAAGACCTATAGTCAGAGTTATGAAAAACACAACGGCATAAGCAGCTATAATGATTTAAGAGAATATGATTGCTGCTGTTGTTTCATCTAGGAGGATAGCATTTATAAAAATACAAATTACTTCATATAACTTATTTGTGATTTATATGGGATCACACCACAGCATCATGCTATCAGGTTTTACAGTGATATATACTACTCTCATTGACCAGGTGTATGGACATAGTCTCAGAAATTATCTTTCCTCCAGGTATCACTATGTAAGAATATAGGACCTTGGTTTGTTCTTAATTTGCCTAAATACCATGGATTATTCTATGTTATGAAGGGTTATTTCTGAAGTGAATTTATGCAGATGCTTTGTGTGATATGGGAGATATAAAAAGAATGTCTCCAAAATCAGATATGTTGAAGAGGAGCACAGAAGCTGGAGTCAAACAAGGAGAAGTGTTTACCTCCCTGTACTTCATTATTTTTCAAATCTGTGAAAACTGATAATATGTAGTTCACATAGTTGATGGGATAACTTAATTAAGCACTATAACAGAAGGCCCTGATTAAAGTCTGGTTTATGACAGAGTAACAGTCATGACAAAGGATATTTGATTGTAGCTAACAGTTCCTCTTATGACCCAGAACTATAAACTATGAGGAAATAATGATGGCCTCTCCACCAGAATACCCACAGAGGGAAGCTGCCTACTCTTAGCCACTCTCTACCCTCTACCCCATATCACCTTATCACCAGCATATCTTGACATTAGCTATGACTTATTTAACCCCATTTGGGAATGATCTATGCACACCATCAGGCTAAACCCCAACTAGTACATATACTACCCAAAACTATATTAATATTTTGCTTCCATCCCTTGTGGCACAGATGGTAAAGAACCTGCTTGCAATGTGGGAGACCCGGATTTGATCCCTGGGTAGGGAAGATCACCTGGAGAAGGAAATGGCTACCCACTGCAGTATTCTTGCCTGGAGAATACCATGAACAGAGGAGCCTGGAGGACTATAGTCCCCGGAATCACAAAAAAGGTCAGATACAACTGAGTGACTAACACACTCTTAGAAAGTGGAATTTGGAAATAGTTCCCAGAAGTTATCAGTGCCTGATGATGGGTTTCTGGAAGTGTTCAAAACCCCAGGTGCCTGTGAGAACATCATGCTGAAACTTCTTGACCTACACCAATGTTGTAAAATATCTCTGCTTGACTGACTACAGACTAAACTCCCTCTGATAGGCTGGGAATACTAATTCTCTGGCCTTAGCTTGTGGTCATTGCTCATCTTTCTCACCAGTGTCCCCTCTGTTGTTCTCAAATTCATAAGGTCATACAAAATGTCTGCCCTGTTTAGAACAGAATTTTTTTGGAACTGATGTCTACCTTGCTTAAATCTGAGTTTATGATACTGGATTTACATACACTGCCATTCACTCCTTCCTCACTTTATGCCTGCAGCCTGTCTTAGCTGCATTCTCAAATCCACATAAACTGGTTCCAGCTCACATACATCTGGTTACTGGCTTTCAGTTCTTGGAAGAGCTCCTCATGTTAATAATGCGGCCAGGGCCCACAGTTTAAGACACTCTTGGTTGCTTTATAATGGCTCATTTAGCATGAATTTCTGCAGTGGGGGAAGCTGTGGCATCTACTTCTTATGAAATAGTTTGCTTAGGTTAACAAACTGGTTTTCCACTGAGATTAATTTCTTTGCTTCTATCATATGCTCCATATTCAACAAATAAAAGATTTTAAATGAACAGAACCACAGTGGTCTCCATAGGTAGAACAAGAATTCACTCTGGATTCTGTAAGAAGGAATAGGGTACTTTATAATACAATGGCTTAGGAAGAATATGAGAACAAGTATACTTGAGCCAATGAAGAATGAATGAATGACTGTCCTGTATCCACAAAAATAAAAGGCCCAGAGGTGAAATGTTATTCTGCATTATAGAAAATGATTTCAGAATATTTTTGTTTCAGAATTGTTTATATCTGTTCATGCCATTTAGACTTCTTAACAAAACTTGGAGCAAATATTCAGTATTGATAAATCAAGATAATCAAAAGCCCACTAGGAATATTTTAAAGTCTTTGTGAATAACACCATCAGCTCCCTTACAAAGAATACCAAAGAAACCTGTTAACCCAACAGAGTTCATTTAACTTATTGAAGCAAGGGAGATCACCACCTTAATAGTTTCAATAATGTCTAAAAAAGGAGAAATTTGGAAAGGTTTTGGGCTTTGGAGTCTGAGCTAAAGTAATTTAAGGAAATTAATTGGGGCTGGGAAAAGTTTCTGACATATCATTTAAAATTGTTGCAACAGCAGCAATTGAAGCAAGTCTAGATTATCAAACTGTTGCTCAAATAAGCAAGATGTGTGTCTAGGTGAATGAACTGTTGTCCAAATCATTCACCCAGATATGTGATTTGGTCTGTAAAGATTTATTCAAGCAAAATATGAAATTATTTACTGATTTGTAAGTTTATCTTTCTGGTTAAAAATTTTCTGAGCAAACAGTTCAATCATATTGACACAGGTGGTTTCAGTTGTTAGTTTCAATAGTTAAATTATGTGGGAGCAGTGATCTTAATTTTTATACAAGGAATGGTCTTAGTTCAACACAAAGAGTCTGGATTTCCGAAAAGTATTGAGTAAAGACTCCTATGATATACTCTGCAAAGGAAGTAAAATACAGGCTGGACAGTTTTCAATCATGGAGGGTCTAGTACTCAGGGAGTATTTGGGAATAGATACGTGCTTAGTCACACAGCAGTGTCCAACCCTTTCCAACCCTTTAGACTGTAATCTGCCAGGCTCCTCTGTCTGTGGTATTTTCCATGTAAGAATACTGGAAAAAGTTGTCATTTCCTCCTCCAGGGGATCTTTCCAACCCGGGGATCAAACCCGTGTCCCCTGTGTCTCTTGTACTGCAGGCAGATATTTACCACTGAGCCATCGGGGAAGCCTCAGGAATATGTGCAGGAACTGCTATTTGCATTTAGCGAGTAGTGTCAAGGGTAGGTAAATGAACTGCAATATGCAAAGCAATCACACACAACAAAGAACTGTGGAAGCTGAAATACCAGTAGAGCCATGTTAAAAGCCAGTTGTTTAAAAACTGCGCTAGGATGGAGGAACCTGGTGGTCTGCCATCTATGGGGTCGCATAGGGTCAGATATGACTGAAGTGACTTAGCAGCAGCAGCAGCAGCAGAAGACAACTTGTCATTTTACATTAGTCATCTCCATTAACATGTTAGCAAATACTGTATTTTTTTCAGCATTCCAAAAAAGACATTAATAAAGAATGAGGAGAAATGAAATAAAGTTGGAAAGGATAGCTACTATTGCAGGTGACATAATCAACACTGAAAATTTTCTCAAAGAATAAAAAAAATGTAAAACTTAACAGAAATAACATATAAAATTAGTATGTGTGCTAAGTTGCTTCAGTCGTGTCCGACTCTTTGCAGCCCTGTGGACTGCAGCCCGCCAGGCTCCTCTGTTCGTGGGATTCTCCACACAAGAATACTGGAGTGGGTTGCCATGCCCTCCTTCAGGAGATCTTCCCATAGACCCTATATATACCCACCAAAATGAAATTAAGTCATCTTCTAAAGACCATCCTTAGAAGCAGTTTAAGCAAAGAAGATTTTAATGTTTTGGCAGATTATAAAATTAGTATGACCTAGAGTCCCTTGGACTGCAAGGAGATCCAACCAGTCTATCCTAAAGGAGATCAGTCCTGGGTGTTCATTGGAAGGACTGATGCTGAAGCTGAAACTCCAGTACTTTGGCCACCTCATGCAAAGAGTTGACTCATTGGAAAAGACCCTGACGCTGGGAGGGATTGGGGGCAGGAGGAGAAGGGGGCGACAAAGGATGAGATGGCTAGATGGCATCACAGACTCGATGGGCATGAGTTTGAGTAAACTCTGGGAGTTGGTGATGGACAGGGAAGCCTGGCATGCTGTGATTCATGGGGTCACAAAGAGTCAGACACGACTGAACTGAACTGAACAATTTGGTGGAAATTGGATTAATTTATAAGAAAAACAAAACAGTACGAATTTCAAAGCATGTTAGGATTATATTAGATTATGTACATTATATTTTATGGTAGATATTAGCAAAACTAGATAAAGCCAGGAGAAGATAACCAAGACGATGAAGGATATAATAAAGGGTGTGGAGACTACAGCATATCTACACTGTATGATAAATTACTGAAGTAATCAAAGGCTTTTAGCTTGGTGATTAGAGAAACAGAAGCTAAACAGAAATTGTTTTCTTCAATAATATGTTAAGAACTATCATCCTAAAAGAAAGGTTTGACATTATTCTTGAGTCTTGAGACTCAGTGCATGATCCACCTACCAGCAGTACTGGCATCGCCTGGGAGCTCCTTAGAAATTCAGAATCTCAGGTCTCATCCTAGATTCATTAAACTAGAATCTGCATTTTAACAGAATCCCCAGGTGATTCTTTGTGTCTGAAAAGTGGTCAGAGAAGTGTTTCCCAAACTGATCTCTGAGCAAAGGTCATTTGATATGTGTAATAAAATGCAGATCCCTGAGACCAAATTCAGACTTTGTGGTTTAGAATTTTCTGGTGGAAGATAAGGTGTCCACAGGTTCATGGATTTATCTCTGAGCTTTCTATTCTGTTCCATTGGTCTATATTTCTGTCTTTGTGCCAGTACCATACTGTCTTGATGACTGTGGCTTTGTAGTAGAGCCTGAAGTCAGGCAGGATGATTCCTCCAGTCCCATTCTTCTTTCTCAAGATTGCTTTGGCTATTTGAGGTTTTTTGTATTTCCATACAAATTGTGAAATTATTTGTTCTAGCTCTGTGAAAAATACCGTTGGTAGCTTGATAGGGATTGCATTGAATCTATAGATTGCTTTGAGTAGTATAGCCATTTTCACAATATTGATTCTTCCAATCCATGAACACGGTATATTTCTCCATCTATTTGTGTCCTGTTTGATTTCTTTCATTAGTGTTTTATAGTTTTCTACATATAAGTCTTTCATTTCCTTAGGTAGATATACTCCTAAGTATTTTATTCTTTTTGTTGCAATGGCGAATGGTATTTTTTCCTTAATTTCTCTTTCTGTTTTCTCATTGTTAGTGTATAGGAATGCAAGGGATTTCTGTGTGTTAATTTTATATCCTGTGACATTACTGTATTCATTGATTAGCTGTAGTAATTTTCTGGTAGAGTCTTTAGGGTTTTCTCTGTAGAGGATAATGTCATTTGCAAACAGTGAGAGTTTTACTTCTTCTTTTCTTATCTGGATTCCTTTTATTTCTTTTTCTGCTCTGATTGCTGTGGCCAACACTTCCAAAACTATGTTGCATAGTAGTGGTGAGAGTGGACACCCTTGTCTTGTTCCTGACTTTAAGGGAAATGCTTTCAATTTTTCACCATTGAGGATAATGTTTGCTGTGAGTTTGTCATATATAGCTTTTATTATGTTGAGGTATGTTCCTTCTATGCCTGCTTTCTGGAGAGTTTTTATCATAAATGGATGTTGAATTTTGTCAAAGGCGTTTTCTGCATCTATTGAGATAATCATATGGTTTTTATCTTTCAATTTGTTAATGTGGTGTATTACATTGATTGATTTGCAAATATTAAGGAATCCTTGCATTCCTGGGATAAAGCCCACTTGGTCATGATGTATGATCATCTTCAACAAAGGAGGCAAGGATATACAATGGAAAAAAAGACAACCTCTTTAACAAGTGGTGCTGGGAAAACTGGTCAACCACTTGTAAAAGAATGAAACTAGAACACTTTCTAACACCATACACAAAATAAACTCAAAATGGATTAAAGATCTAAATGTAAGACCAGAAACTATAAAACTCCTAGAGGAGAACATAGGCAAAACACTCTCCGACATAAATCACAGCAGGATCCTCTATGACCCACCTCCCAGAATATTGGAAATAAAAGCAAAAATAAACAAATGGGACCTAATGAAACTTAAAAGCTTTTGCACAACAAAGGAAACTATAAGCAAGGTGAAAAGACAGCCCTCAGAATGGGAGAAAATAATAGCAAACAAAGAAACAGACAAAAGATTAATCTCAAAAATATACAAGCAACTCCTGCAGCTCAATTCCAGAAAAATAAATGACCCAATCAAAAATGGGCCAAAGAACTAAACAGACATTTCTCCAAAGAAGACATACAGATAGCTAACAAACACATGAAAAGATGCTCAAAATCACTCATTATCAGAGAAATGCAAATCAAAACCACGAAGAGGTACCACTTCACGCCAGTCAGGATGGCTGCTATCCAAAAGTCTACAAGCAATAAATGCTGGAGAGGATGTGGAGAAAAGGGAACCCTCTTACACTGTTGGTGGGAATGCAAACTAGTACAGCCACTATGGAGAACAGTGTGGAGATTCCTTAAAAAACTGGAAATAGAACTGCCATATGACCCAGCAATCCCCCTGCTGGGCATACACACTGAGGAAACCAGATCTGAAAGAGACACGTGCACCCCAGTGTTCATCACAGCACTGTTTATAATAGCCAGGACATGGAAGCAACCTAGATGCCCATCAGCAGACGAATGGATAAGGAAGCTATGGTATATATACACCGTGGAATATTACTCAGCCATTAAAAAGAATTCATTTGAATCAGTTCTAATGAGATGGATGAAACTGAGGCCCATTATATAGAGTGAAGTAAGCCAGAAAGATAAAGACCAATACAGTATACTAACACATATATATGGAATTTAAAAAGATGGTAACAATAACCCTAAATGCAAAACAGAAAAAGAGACACAGATGTACAGAACAGACTTTGGGACTCTGTGGGAGAAGGCAAGGGTGGGATGTTCTGAAAGAATAGCATTGAAACAAGTATACTATCAAGGGTGAAACAGATCACCAGCCCAGGTTGGATGCATGAGACAAGTGCTCAGGGCTGGTGCACTGGGAAGACCCAGAGGGATGGGATGGGGAGGGAGGCGGGAGGGGGGATAGGGATGGGGAACACATGTAAATCCATGGCTGATTCATGTCAACGTATGGCAAAAACCAGTACAATATTATAAAGTAATTAGCCTTCAGCTAATAAAAATAAATGAAAAAAATTTAAAAAATAAAGAATATTCTGGTGGAAAAGGTCAGGTAATTTACAGGTTTAGCAAGTGCATCAGGTGATATTAATCACACAAATATGGGAAATTCTGTTCATATTCACAGAACTAGATCTAGAAAGACTATAAAAATCAGATAGATTCTGACTACAGTCTCTAAAATTTTTATCCTACAGTAAGTATAAGCTGCTTTGGGAGGTAATAAGCTCTGCTCATAGAGCTATTTATAAGCAAAGGCTGACCATCTGTCAGAAATGACAGAGAAGGGAAGCTTGTTCTCCATGGGAGGTAGAACTCAATGAGTCTGTTTCCTTCCAAAGACAATATGTAGATTTTTCTAAATCCAGCTGTGATTTCTCATACTAATTTGTAGAGACACACTTACTAATAAAGCCGAGAGGCAAATCCAAGAATTAAAAAAAAAAAAAAAAGAATTGACCCCCATTTCTGTAGTGCATACCCAATGCTGCCTTTCTTGAGCATTTACTGGTAATTCATCTAAGCTGTCATCCCAGTGGCACCAGGAACTGAGAATAGATCCACGGGTTCCAGGAAGTAATTAAGGGTTTTTCTACTGAGCTCAGCTTGAATTAACTTCAAGGAGTCTTGCAGCTGCCTAGATTTTTCACACCAAGTCATGTCATGGTGCATAATTTGATGCTGTAATTTATTCACAGTTAATTTTTATTAAATGAAGCCCAGTGGCAGTTTTACCGTAATAAGGAAAGATAGTACTGCTTGTTTTATTGCCAGAAAAATGTTCACTGAGGTGAAAAATCAAGACTCGCCTATGATCTGTTAATACACAGGTAATTGTTATGTGGAGTTCTCAAACTGAGCAGCTACAAGAGTTCTCAAATTGAACTGCTATGAAATTCCACCCTTATTTCTCTTTTACTGCTCTGGTTATTTGAAGATTAGATTCAATTAGAGTTTTGTCCTTCTATTTCAAATTCTAGCACCAAGTTACACCATTCACTCAGAATTTTGCAGCAGATACTGTAACAAAATCAGGCAGCCGTCATCTTATTCAGTCATGCCATCGTTCTTTTTGTTTTAATATATGAAAGCTATTATAGAGGAAACAATTGTTACTTTGAATAAGGAAGGAAAGTGAAGCAAAGGGGAGAGGATCTGACAGGTGTGAAAATTGACTTTACCAGTCTAAGGTGTGGACTGTAAATGCATAACTCATCACTCCATGACAGTATGCATCACCTGTGTAAGTATGAGATTTGTGTTGGAGGTTTGGCTATGATTTGACAGAAGTATAAAGAGGGGAGAGGAATTATACATGATGCTGTAGTGTTTAAACAAAGTCACTTGCTGATAACTTTTTTCTTTTTAAGGAACAGTCTTTTCCTCAAGTTTGAATCTGAGATATAACACTTGATCATGTCTCAATGCGTGGTGTTACCATTCATCAAACATTTTATGCTAGAAATTTCAAAATGATGCGCTGGGCTTCTTCTTCCCCACTCTAGATTCAGTTTTTCATCAAGTCCTTCTTATTTCACCTATTAAAATGCCCTTTAAAATAGTACATTCGCTTCATTATTTTAACACATTCCTGAGCACCAGATATGTGTTGGACATAGTTTCACACTAAAAGCTAAAAAGTGAACCAATCAAGGTCCCCACTAATCAGCTAGCCCCCAAATTATACAGCAAGCCTTTATTTCATCTCCCTCAGTTAAATCTCATTTCTTTCCTCAAGAAATTAATTTCTACCAGGATGATCTTTATGAAAGATCTCACTCTGATGAAGTCTAAAGGACTCCCAACTGACTGGGAAGAAGAATTTCCCAGCATAAATAATCATGAAAATCACCTGAATTCTTTTGAAAGTAAGGAAAACATAGAAAAACAATGGAGGAAAGAAGGGAGAGTTTTACTCAGGGTGCTATAACAAGTTGCTATAAGAAATTACCATGAACTGGTTGGCTTAAATGACAAATAATTGTTCTCACAGATCCGGAGACTGATCCAAGACTGAGTCCAATATCAAGGTGCTGGCAGATTTGGTTCCTAGGGAGGGACTGGATTTTCAGGTGGCCATCTTCTCCTTGTGTCCTTACATGGCAAACAGTGAGAGAAGCAAGCTCTCTCTTCTTAGAAGGGCACTAATCCCATCATGAGTACTATCTCCCAAAGGGCCCCATCTCCAGAAAACGTCACACTGGGGATTAGGCTTCAACATATAAATTTGATGCGTGGGGGTGAGACATAAACATGCAGTTTATAACAGAAAAAGAAAGGAAGGAAGGAAGGGAGAAAGAAAGAGAAATCTCCAGGCCTCTTCCCTTGTCTGTTCTTATTGTGTAGGTTTGGACTGGGGCCAAGAAAGCTGACTTTTTATCAGGATCCTTGGAATTCTTATGGTCAGGCAAATTTAGGGAGCAATTAAGACTACAGCCAAAATATATACTTGGGCATTCAAGATTTCCAATCTACCCTGACCTGCCATCTGCACAGTACTTCACATTCTTTAAGGTACTTGATCTTCAGTCCTGTTATTCACAATCTTGTCAGCAAACACAAATAACTGTGAGGCTCTGTAAACAACCCATATATGGAGGTCTTATCCCTGTATCCCTGGGGTACATGATTCTGTAGATCTAGTGTGTAACCCACAAACACCTAATAGGTGATTCTGATCACAACCAAGATTGAAACCTGCTGCTCTAACCACATCACATTAGGCTACCAGTCTTCACTCAAATAACTAGTCCCTTTCTTCTCACTGTGATGATAATATTTATTCTGGATTGGATACTCTATTTTTCTCCTTTTTCTAACCTGGGAAACTAATTTTCCAAAACCACTTTAAATTGTCACCTCCTCTTTGAAGACTTGTTTCCCCCTCCTCAGTCCACAAGAGATTCCCTCTTTTGAGTTTTCATAATTTGTTCACATTGCCGGCCTCTTAGTGCATGGTCTCATGTCTATTAGAATAAGATTACCTCTTCTATTAGACTATGAGAACTCTCCTTCTAGAAATGATGACAGTTCTTCCTCATAGCCCATGTATACTAGCAATGTATCTAGAAAAGAGATGGAAAGTAGAATGGAAGGAAGTTATTCTGGATTATTAGGAAAATTGGCCTTTTTGTCTACTCCCTGAAGCTTCACACAAACAAGCAAAAAAAAAAAAAAACCACTTGAAAGCAAAGATAATATTACTTCTCAGCCAGGATTAGTGACAGTGCTAAGCAGCAATCATCAACATAAAATCATAGGATATACTGAGATGCTTATTTAAAGTAGAGGTTTTATTATTGGGCAGATGCAAATTAGACAAAATTCCAGTATCTCTTTCCCTGTGTGAAAAAAGAAACTGAACAATTACTGCATGAAACTCTTTTTCAGCAACATTTAAAAGCCAAGCATGCAAATTTTAAAGGCAAATCATCAGAAGTCTTAGAGTTAAAAAGAGAATTGTCTTGACTAGGAGCAAAACAGTAAAAAGAACCATCAAACAAGCAAATGAAAAATTGTCTGATACTGCCTTCAAGATCCTTTTCAAAGCTATCTAGGAAAAAAATTTCTCATATTTAGAAGTACATTTAGAGAAGTGCTGTGCTGCAGATATGGCCAAATCTATTTGAGTCAAAAAGGGAAAACCAAATAGTTTCCTGAAAGATCTCACCAGCCAACATTTTTTAATATATGTTTTAAACATAAGGACAATTTGTTAAGAGACTGAAGTAAACCTATTTATTTTTGCAACTGCTTGAAAGACTATACCATAATGATTTGGCTATTTCACCGGTTGAAAAACTAAGCAATCAAAAAGTACTTATTAGAGAAGTCATTATTGTAAAGACATTTTCCACAATTTGAGTGAGTTTTCTAGTAAAAAAAATGAGCTCTAAATTGTATGTAGAAATTTCCTGGGTGAATGTAAGATTATTTATGATTTCTGATTTTTCTGTGAGCCCAGAGTCACAATCTAAAACTAGCCCTGTTGTTCCCTCACTTCCTATCTTAAGCATCTTGAAGACCTCTACACTCTAAATAAGGGAAACACACAGACCATCAGTTATAAATAATTTAACAATTTTTAATGTAAATCTAAGTACTTTTGCTCCTTTCTCATGCATCTGTTCCCCTTAAGGCCCACTCAAACAATTGGTTCCATGATAGCAGCAGTCAACACTGAGTAGTAACTAATAATAACTCCATGAGAGCGGGTACGCAATACTCCGGAGAAGGAAATTGCAAGCCACTCCAATGTTCTTGCCTGGAGAATCCTGTGGACAGAGGAGCCTGGTGGGCTGCCGTCTATGGGGTCGCACAGAGTCGGACACGACTGAAGCGACTTGCAGCAGCAGCAGCCACAGCAGCATGCAATACTCCAAGGGCTTCCCAGGTGGCGCTAGTGGTCAAGAACTTGCCTGTCAATGCCGCAGACATAAGACAGGTGGGTTTGATCTCCTTGTCATGAAGATCCCCTGGAGAAGTAAATGGCAACCCACTCCAGTATTCCTGCCTAGAGAATCACATGGACAGAGGAGCCTGGCAGGCTACAATCCATAGGGTCGCAGAGTCCAACAGGACTGAATTGACAGCACGCATGCAATACTAGCAAGTGGTCAGTGTTACCGCAGGAAGACAACTCTGAAGGGAGCTAATGAGGGAAGTCACTAAAGTGTTTAGTTTATGTGTATGCTTTAAAAGGTATTAGGTGATTTGTATTCTAAGTGTCTAGATCCAAATTTTAATTCATAAGGATAAGGTGAACCTCTCCTCTCCCACCCCCACCCAGTCAAGCGAATCCTTTGACACCAACCCAAAGATAGTGTCACATTCCACAGGTTCAGGGTTCAGTCCTACAAGACTGCCCTCCCTCCCTTGCTTCTGATGTCAGTTATAAGTCCTGGATGTTACCTATACTTCTGACCAACTGGCTACAAATCAGAGATTCCTAAGTCTCCCTTGTCGGGTTCAATTAATTTGCTCAAGTGGCTCACAGAGATCAGGACACCCATTTACTCACTAGACTGCTGGTTTATTACAAAGGGATATAATTTTAAAACAAACAAACAAACAAACAAAAGAATATAATTCAGAAACCGTCAGATGAAAGAGACATTTCAAGCAGTGGGTAGGAAAAGGGCATGGAACTTCCGCATTCTCTCTGAGTGTACCACTCTCCCCAAATCTCCAAGTGTTCACCAACCCAGAAGCCCTCCAAACCCTGTTCCTTGGGAGTTTTGTGGAGGGTTCTTTACATAGGCATAATTGATTAAGCTATTGGCCTTTGGACGTTGAATTTGACCGCCAGCCTCTCTTCCCTCCCCAGAGATTGGGGGTGGGGTGGAGAGGACTAAAATTTCCAGCCCTCTAATACATGTTGGTTCCCCTGGCAATCAGACCTTCTCCCCTATCCTTAGGTTACCTAAAGGCTTTCCAGAAGTCACCTTATTACCATAACAAAAGACACCTTTATTGTTCTTATCACAGGAAACTTCAGGGATTTTAAAAACAGTGAGAAATATATATTGGTCATCTGAATAACCAATATAGATTTCTTATAAATCACAATATCAAACATTCATAGAGGTTTTGTTTAGATTTGTTTTGGGGTTTTTTTTTTTTTTTTTTTTTTTTTTGGTGGTGTTTTGTGTTTTTACTTGTGTTTACTGTACACATCTAGGTGTGTATAGGAGTCTTAAGAAAATGAGGGAGCTCAGCATTGACATGACTCTGAGCACTTTCACTTGTTGTGGAGTTGAGTAAGCACATGTTTTGGAACACTAGGGACCTGGTATTTCTATCAGATTCTTTTATTTTCAGTGTAAGCCCATTTTCCTCTTCAAGCCAATGTGCCAAGGGACGTTTGAGCAATTGAATGCACAGGCTTTGGTGACTCTTTGGCCATTTGCCACATAACTCCTCTTTCAACCATAAAACTACACTACAAACATGTAACTAGAAGAACATCATACCCCAGATTTGGGCAATTCCATTTCAAAAAATAATTTCTGTAATTAACAATAAGGAAAAAACAAAATATAAGATATTGTACAGTTCTGTATCCAAGAAACTTTCTAATGTTTTTAACTGTGTAGTATTTCTATTAGAGCCTAGAGGGAGCCTGACTCTCAGTACCACAACTAAGAAAAGTTGCAAATTAGCTTGCCTGTAGACAAATCTTTTCTTTTAGGTGTGTGTGGGGCCTGGGTGGGGGTGAGGATGGCCGGGGGGGGGGGGGGGGGGGAGGGGCGGGCTTCCCTGGTGGTTCAGATGGTAAAGAATCTGTCTGCAGTGTGGGAGACCTGGGTTCAATCCCTGGGTTGGGAAGATCCCCTGAAAAAGGGAATGGCAACCCACTTCAATACCCTTGCTGGGAGAATTCTCTGTACAGAGGAGCCTGGAGGGCTACAGTCCATGGGGTCACAAAGAGTCAGACATGGCTGAGTGAAGAAAACACTTCTTAAAGCAGAAGTCTTCACTGCTAATATGTAATATCTGATTTTAATATATTAGGTATGCCTGTGTACATGCTCAATCACTCCAGTTGTGTCCAATTCTTTGTGATCCTATGGACTTACTATAGCCCAACAGTTTCCTCCACCCATGGGATTCTCTAGGTAAGAATACTAGAGTGGGCTGCCATGCCCTCCTGCAGGGGATCTTCCCAATCCAGGGGTCAAACCCACATCTCTTAAGCCCATAGTTTTTGACAAATTCATTGGATTAATGTCTGTCTCTGGAATTCTGAATCTTTTCTCACTACTTTATTTTTTTTTCAATGAACCATTTAATTCATTCAGCATTTAGCAAAGATAGTTTCCTCTCCTGTGAGCTTGCTGTTTATGCTACTAGGCTATTATTTATTTGAAGGCATGTATTTGAAGGCATGTGTATGCAGTTGACTCTTGAACAACACAAGTTTGAAATCCACAAGTCTACTTTTACATGGATTTTTTTTTTTCCCAAAGGATATGTACTACAGTACTACATGATCCACAGTTGGCTGAATTTGCAGATGCAGAATGGCATATGCTAAGGACCAATTGTAAAGTTTGACTTGGATTTCATTTTAACTGTTCATGGCCCCTAACCCCTGTGTTGAAAAGGGCCAACCATATATACATATATCCACTCTTATAATCTTCCAGCAGAGGTCTCACAGAATGGCTGTGCCAATAAATTTCAATGAATGAATAGATGAAACAGAAAAAAAGATTAGTAAAATAAATGTCTAAAATATTGGTGAAGTAATGATACATATGAGAAAGTTATTAGATATACAAATTAACAATGATAAGGTACATTACAAAGAATGCCTAGGACACTGTTTTCTTCCAATGGTTAACACAATTTTGTCTTCTATGAAATTATACTGAAAAATAAGTTGTGATTGTTATTTTTAAAACACTCAGAAGATGAAAACCTCACAGATATTATTGGGGGGAGGGGATGAAAGAGGTCTTACAAAAATAAGAATAAACAAAACTCAAAATTATGATTCAAAAAAATTATGGCAGTAGTAGGACATCAGAAACAAATTGTCAACTTTGTCTTGACTTCTGATGCTAAGGAATATTTATATTTCAGTTTTTATAGTCATTTGTACATACAAGGCATTTCTTTCTCTGTAAGGCAGATTATGAGGTTCTTAGAGACTTTTCAAGTACAACAAAATTGTTGGGGTTCTGCTGTCAAAAAAATACATTTGTGAAAGTGAGAAATCATGCTTCCACATTTCCCTGAGCTTCCACTTCTGATATCATTTTACATGGCAACTTTCTTCTTAATTGTGGATATCTCCTCCACTAGAACACAGGCTCTATTGGAAACCATGTCGGATTTTAATTTGTATGACCATCAACCAACTAATGTCCAGTTCATAAGGGGTCAAATCAAAGGATATGTATGGAATGCATAAATGAAAGGATGAATGAGCAAAATATGCCTCTGGAATATTTGTAGAGGAGCCTGATGGGCTACAGGCCATGGAATTACAAGAATGGACACAACTTAGCAACTAAACCACCACCACCACATGAAGCAAGACTATCAGAAATAATCAGAAATGAAAACTATATTCTACTATACCATCAGAATTGTAGGACATTTGCTGTGGTTCACATGGACCTGAGCTTTACTGTCTGAGGTAAAAGTAAAGTAAAATTGGGCACTTAGAGAAATCATTATAGAGAAACTAAATCTGTTCAATAACATAACCACAAAATGAAGAGTAAAAATTCAGGCTACCTTATCTGAAAGTGCTGTAATACAAGTAGGAGATAAACAGGAGAACAAGATTTCAGAGAAGTAGGTGGACGTGGAGTACATCTCTCTCCACAGATACATCAGGAACACACCTTTGGACTCAGAAATGCATGCAGAGCACCTGCTGAAAGCAGACAGGAGTACCTGACCATTGGAAAAAATAAATAGAACCACACAAAACTCGGTAGGATGACGGAACTAGGAGGAGAAACAGGAGTGTTAGTAGAACTGGACCTGCCCTCAGCGGGTGGGGGACCTGAAGCAGGGGTCCAATCCCCACACCAGGGCAATTGTCTGAGTCAGAGGAGAAACATTTAAGGCTGAGAGTGAAACAGCTGATCTGCGGCAGCCTAAATGGGATGAGAATCAGACAGTCCTTGCCGCAGCCATACATACTCTGGACAGGGACATAGATACCCTGGAAGGTGCAGCAGCTGGGAGCTGGAGTTTAGGGATTGTGGAGCAATCCCAGGGTGAGGGCTGCTCTTGACTACAGAGAGATGGACTGAGGGGATGTGAGGGATGAGATCATGGTGGGAAATGCCAGTGAAGGAAAGCGAGGCAGCCATGGAAGCAAGGCGATGCTGCTGAGTCACGTGTAGGGAGCAGAGCCATCACCATAGCCTCTCTCTCCCCATATGCCAGCGGGGCAGCAGCTGAACAATGGAGAGGCTGGACCATCAAACAACTGGCACATTGAGCTACAGAGAATGACCCCAGTCCCTGAATGGGTGGAGCTGCAAAGAAAGACTCTCCAAAGAGGCCTTCTGATCACCAGCTACAAGAGGCTTGATAAAAGACTGATAGGGCCATAACTCTTGTGGTGGAGGCAGTCCATGTCCCTGCACACTTGGCACCTCCAGGGTCCCTGCAAGCCAAGCAGCTGTGCCACCTTCATGCTCGACTCTCACTGGGGCAGAGCTGCCACAGGCAAAAATAGTCTTGCATCTATGCACACACGGTCGCTTCGGTAGTGTCCAACTCTTTGCAACCCTGTAGACTGTGGCCTGCCAGGCTTCTCTGTCAGAGAGGGGGTTCTCCAGGCAAGAATTACTGGAGCGTATTGGCCAATACCAGTTGCCCTTCTAGAGCACTATACTTCCTTCTGCCCTAGCCGCCAACCCCCCGAGTATTATTATGATATTATATATTCTATAACAGTGTTAGATAAATATCATTTGAAGTTCATAAAAGCTTTTCAGATAGCTAAGTCAGGAATATTATATTTACAGGTCAGGAAAGTGAGTGTTAAATAAGTCAAATTACTTGCTCACCCACGCAGGACCAAGATTCAAGCATGGATCCTGTCTCTACTCATGTGAGAAGCAGCGGCTTGCCTGGCCATCAGTTTGCAGAGATCTCATAAGAAGTATGTGTGAGCGAAACAGCATTTAGATCTGGCTTTTACCCAGTCCTCTTTCTGGGTGTGCTTGCTTGACTTGCCGATGTCTCCATGGCTTCCCAATCCACTGAGGGACCAAGTTCTCTCCCTCTTAGCATATCCATTTTTATGCTGTCCTCCCCAGCTTCAATCCCAGCCCTGACTTGGTTATACCAATCCTCTTGCTTCCTACTGGGAAAAGTAATCAGACATTCTCCTGAGATGCTGGCACCCTGGACTGACACTGGGATCAGGTGTAGCATATTTAAGATCGGCCTGGAGACTGAGTTGTTTGTTGTTCCAGGATGGAATCCTGGCACTGAACCTAGCCAGCTGCCCTTTGAGTTTAGACACCAGAGAGGAAAGCAGGGATCCCACTGGCACATCTGTGCTGTTCTGAGGATCTCAGGAAAGGTGACCCTACTTAGCTTCCCTCTGCAGAAGCAGAAGCATGGACTTCAAGGCACTGGTCCACTATCCGTCAGGGACACAAGCCACGTAGGTGCTATTCTCCTGTCACCTGCAAGTGACAGATCCTATTCTGGCTTCCTACCTCCCCAAGGACAGTCTTGCCTGATAAAATGTTTTAAAACACCGAGTTACAATGTTTGTCAAGAAGGTAGAATGATTATGAAAAATAACAACTAGCTTGTCTTCGATGCCCGCACCCAAGGGCTTTGCCCCACCACTGAATCAGTGCCTCCCCACCTCCTCCCAACATCATGGACCTCAACCCAGAAGGCTTCTTTGTACCTTGCACTCGGGATCAGAGGCACCTGACGCTAAAGTCAGGTCCTGGGAGCCTCGGCAGCAGTGAGCTTACATGTTACAACCTCCCCCCTTTAAAAAAAAATTGTCTCATTTCATCCTTAAAAACCTGTAGTGTATTTTCAGTACAAAAGTTAGAATTCTCGAAACATCCCATCCCATGCTGTTTCGAAAGAACAGCATGTATATTATCTAGGGTGAAACAGATCACCAGCCCAGGTGGGATGCATGAGACAAGTGCTCGGGCCTGGTGCACTGGGAAGACCCAGAGGAATCGGGTGGAGGGGCAGGTGGGAGAGGGGATCGGGATGGGGAATACATGTGACTCCATGGCTGATTCATGTCAATGTATGACAAAACCCACTGCAATGCTGTGAAGTAATTAGCCTCCAACTAATAAAAATAAATGAAAAAAAAAAAAAGTTAGAATTCTCAAGATTTCACAGATGAGAAAATGAGCTCCAGAAAAATTGAATGTCATAAAACTAGTCTTATGTCAGCGCCTGAACTTTTATGTAGACGGTCTTGATTTTCAGCTCTGGGGCAGGGGAAGGTGAGTAAAGGCCAGGGATTACTGAGAATGGAGCCACGAGCTGATGCTCTGATCCTCACCGGCTTCAGCAGTGACAAGCACTGAGAAGGACGTTATTGTCATGGGAATTAAAGTGCAGGAATGCTGAATTAAAGGTGACCCACTGGTTGAGGGTAGAAAGCACCAAGACAGCATTTGGATAATTTTTAATCCTGGTTATTTTAGTCCTGGTGAGCTAAAATAATGGAACCACACAGGGAGCAACCACAGACCCAAAGGGCTTCAGAACCAGGATATACTGGAGAAATTTTGGTTTTCCCTCGAACAGCCTTCTCTCTTAGGAAAAACTCTCATTTTGTGACAGGATTTTTGCAGAAAGTGGAGCGTACTGAAAGGGCAGCCTAATTACCCAAAAACCTGACCCCCAAACGTGACTTCCAAGGTCTTTGTGCTGTATCTCTGCTCACCTCTCTACTTCATCTTCCACCTTCAGCTCTGCCCTGCAGTACCTACTGTCTGCAGCTCCACAAAGGGCTGCGTTATCTCTCCTTTCGTGTTCATGCTCAAACTTTCATTTCTGTCTTGAGTATCTTTTTCTATTCTTCTTTTCTTATGTCTTCTTTCATAAGCTTAACCACTGTTGTATTTGGAAAACTTTTCTGAATTCTTTGTGTGTTTCTCTCATTTTACACTGTATTGTAACCCTCTTTGTAATGACATCAGTCACTCAAAAGAAAACTCCAGAACAGAGATCATTTCCAGTTGCTGAAAATGTATCTGGCATATAGGATGCACTCCAAAAATATTAATTCACTTAATGTTGAATTCTTGCTGTGAAAGGGAATTTTCACTCCAGAATTATCTACACTTGTAAGAATTGGAATAGCAGCAAGTGGCTTCCCTGGTGACTCAGACGGTAAACAATCGAGACCTGGGTTCGATCCTTGGGTTGGAAAGATCCCCTGGAGGAGGGCATGGCAACCCACTCCAGTATTCTTGCCTGGAAAATCCCATGGACAGAGGAGCCTGGTAGGCTACAGTCCATGGGGTCGCAAAGAGTCAGACACGACTGAGTGACTAAGAACACAGATATAGAAACAGAGGGATAGAACCATAATAAATGGCAAATTAAGTCAGAGTTAATTTGGAGTGGCCTCTGTGCTGGATATTCTGTCTGCTCCCTTCCTGAGGCACACTCCACCTACACCGGAGTTCCAGGAGACTAGACTTTGGGGACCACCATACCATGTTCCCTTACCATCCGACTTGATATTGAGTTCTGCCAGTGGATACAGCAGATGGAGATTATGAGACAGAAGGAGTGTTGATAAATTGAAGCATTTGTTTTCTTAATTCCCTTCTTTCCAGGCAGAATCCCAGCCATTTGAGTACCAAAGTGACCATCCTTCAGTTGCATCTCTCTCCCAGTTCAGGAATAAAGGCTAAGGCTTTACCATCAAAGGTGAGTTCCTCCTTACCCTTCCCCATACACAACCTTGTAAATGATTTATTTTCAGTGAGTCATCTTCCTACAAGGACTCTAATCCATAGAGCCTGACATTTTGTGAGATTTGGACTTAATTCTGCAGGAAGTGAGAACCAAAAGCTTTTAGAATATAAAGATATCCTTACAGCTCAAATATTAGCAGAAGAAAACCTTCTGCACTACGGGTTCTTCAGGAACAGAGCCTTTGCTTTATTCAATGTTGTAACCAGTGCCTAGAAACAAGTATGGCATACATAGCCTACAATACTCACTTATTAAATAAGTAACTTCAAAGACAATTGATTACATCTATGTAGCCTAGAGCTTGAATGATAATCAACTGCAGACAAAAGATAATGCACTTTCTTAAACAGCCCCAGTAGTAACAAAACAGGTAGATTTCAGAGAAATCCTATAACAGGCTCCTCTGTCCATGGGCTTTTCCAGGCAAGAATCCTGGAGCGGGTTGCCATTTCCTTCTCCAAAACTAAAATTAAAAGTAGGCAATCTAAATGAGTACTTCCCTGAGAGAGCGGATCCTAAAAAGGACCTCTTCCCATGTAGATATTGTGCCCGCTCTTATACAGCTATCTTACTGTGTCCACAGCTAATTCCTTCTCGGTGATTAACCACACTGGGGCAATGCTTCAGTGAGCAATTATTGCTTTACGATCCACAACAGACCTGGCATCGAAGGCAACATTGTCAGCAAGGCACCACTTATTTCATCCTGCAGACATCACTCTGTTATCAAAATGTGGTTGAATTGGATAAACTTTCCACGTATAGCCCCTATAAGGGTATTTTTAGAATCAGGACGCCTGCAAGATAAGTACAAGATGACAAAAGAACTGAGGAAGTGAGGGGGGAAAGTAAGGAGGAGAAATTAAACAAAGAAAAACCTACTTGATCTCCCGAGCAAGTTCTTCTACTTCCCCCTTGTGGCCAAATTTTTCCAGAACAAGGATTATTTTTTCTTTCAAGATAGCATTTATTATTTAGGTCAGATTATTAAAATGGAGGTTGCTTATTGGAAAGAGAAAGAAAAATTCACTGGAATGGATAGGTAGAATACCATGTGGAAATGTGGAAATTCTGCAACTGAATTTTATAAATGAATTCATGTTTCTACAAAAGCTTAACCAAGAACAAAAGGATTCATCCAGGGGTTTGACGGGTACAGAGAAACTCTCCATAGATACTTGTGTAATTCTCATGATAACTCTTTATAGTAAATATAATTGTCCCTGAGTTAATAATCTAAGAGTGGGTATGAAAACTTTCACATATTTGGTACTGACTGTGTTCTACTGCATTTAAGAATTCTGCATACACTCATTTAATTTTTAAAATAGAATTAGATCAGAATAGCAATTCTTTTTATTGAACTTCCCGATGTAATGTAGTTTGTACATCACAGAGATGAAACTTTAACCTATTAGAATGGCAACCACTTTCATATTTCCTCTATTCCATGCTGTCTCATTATATTCTTTTTGCATGCCCTTTTTAACTTTTTACAAGTATTTTTTAAAACTAGACTTGCATACCTCCTGTAGGGACTCCTGTGACCTCTAGGAGTTTCTCCTACCTTTACACTGCTCTATGTATTTATATTTGCCAGAGATGAGCTAGAGACTCTCCTCTTGACCTAATGCATTAATTGCAGATTCATGTTAATAATTAGCACGAAAATCAGAATTAGAAAATGCACTTTGTTTTCTTCAATCCTTCCTTCTAGAAGTAGGGAACACTCTATGAAGATAATAGTGCAGCATTATTTTCTTTGAACTTAGAGTAGACATATTTAGATTCAATATGATAACAGAGTTATCAAATTTTCTAAGTTCAAAGTAGAATAACAGAGAGGTGCAAAACTTGTGAATTACTGAGTTGGGGGTATATTTGAAAAAAGACTACAAAATCACATATAGTTATTAAAAACATTATATATTAATAATAAAGAAGGGATAGAGGAAGGTATTATCTACTAGTCTATCTCTTCTATCCACACCAGAGAATCTTAATTCTCTTTTTCTAGGGCTTCTGGTTGTGTTTACCAAATTATCTCATGAACTTTAAATGATACCTAGATCCCCTGGAGGCGTGCATGGCCACCCACTCCAGTATTCTTGCCTGGAGAACCCCCATGGACAGGGGACTCTGGCAGGCTACAGTCCATGGGGTTGCAAAGAGTCAGACACAACTGACCAACTAAGCACAGAACATATATTAATTAGCATTTTTAAAATGTTATTCAATGTATTGGAGGAGTTGTTATGGGCTGAAAAGTGAAAGTGAAGTCGCTCAGTCGTGTCTGACTCTTTGCGACCCCATGGACACCAGGCTCCTCCGTCCATGGGATTTTCTAGGCAAGAGTACTGGAAAGGGTTGCCATTTCCTTCTCCAGGGATGTTATGGCTAGGTGGGTGGTAATAAAAGACATGGGAGAAATGATTATCAAATTTCAAATATTTAGTCATTTATTTCTTCCGTGCAAAAGATCAGCCAGTAATGAATAAGAGCCCAATTCTGCTTAGGTTTCCTTCCTGGCTTTACAATTCACAAAACTGTGACCTTGAGCAAGTTCTGTATCCTATCTAAGCCTCTGATCCCACATTTGTAGTGATGACAACAAAAATTTATTGTAAGGAGGCTCAAATAAATAAGTAATGCCCTTAAACACTTTAGTATAAGGAAGTTTCAATTGATCTTTGCAGTTTGTATTTGAGCCTGAAAATTACCTCACCCAAAATTTATCTTCAAAAGAGAATCTGCTAACAACTGGCTAACAGTGGTGATAACATGTATAGGATCAAAGACAGGAATGCTCTGGATAGCCATATTCCTTTGGCAGTTTCTCTAGTGAGACTCCACTTCATACTTTTAAAGCTTGATAATATGTCTTGAATTTATATAGCCATTACATGTTTTCGATGCAGTTGTATACATTTTCTTATTTGGTTTGGCAACCAACACTTCGACTCCATGGCTGCTATACTGTTTCTGTGGCCAGTCCTGCCCCTGAACTGTTAAGCTTTGATTAAATCCTCCCAGGAAGACCAGTATGAGAGCATCCACATTACCCAGTTCATGAGGTTGTAACCTAGGCTGGGATTTGGAAAATCACTGCAAGTACACATGGCATCTGCCTGACCTTTGCCTCTAAACATGTATTTGCTAAATACTTGCTGTACTATGAGATAACCTCCAAGAAGTAGCAAATTATGTTTTTGACACTAATATTCATTATGTAAATTAATACAATGGATCTATATAAAATATACTAATATAGCATTTGTCTGAGTAGAAAAGCAAAGAGACATAAAGAAAAGAAAAAATTATCTTTTTGTTGGTGACAGTAGATAGATCCTGTTGACAATTTAATGCATTTCATTTTACTACTTTTCTATGAATATTTATGGGTTTGCTTTCTTTTAAACAAGGAGATTAAAACATAGAGAGCTTTATAGCAATAAGTAAAAATGTAGATATCTTGTTAGAGTCTTCTCAGACAGTGGATGTGATTATCTGAAGCTGCAAATTCGAATATAAATTGGTCTTACGAATGTTGGACTTCCCTAGTGGCTCGCTGATAAAGAATCCACCTGCAGTGAGGGAGACCTGGGTTTGATCCCTGGGTTGGGAAGATCCCCTGGAGAAGGGAACAGCTACCTGCTCCAATATTCCTGGAGAATTCCATGAACTGTATATAGTCCATGGGATCACAGAGTTGAACATGACTGAGTGACTTTCACTTTCTTTCTTTACAAACGATGATACTACTAAAAACCCTCCTACCCACCCCACCCCACCCCACCCCCGCCTCAGCACTATGGGGACCAAAGCATCGTTATGTTAGTTTTCTCCTCTGTGCCTTCCAGGATTTTTGTCACGTATTGCTAACTGTAAAAAATTTGTCTCTCTGAGACTACATTTGAGCTCTTTGAGGACAGGATCTATGGATAGTTTATCCTGGGGAGACAATTCAATATAATAGTTAAGAGAGAATTCTGAAGAGTAGGATGCTTAATGCTTCCTGGCTGGCTCAATGGTAAAGAATCCACCTGCAATGCAAGAGATGAGGGTTCAATCCCTGGGTTGGGAAGATCCCCTGAGGTAGGAAATGGCATCTCACTCCAGTATTCTTGCCTGGAAAATTCCATGGACAGAGGAACCTGGAGGGTTATAGTCCATGGGGTCGCAAGAGTCAGACACAATTTAGCAACTAAACCACCGCCACCACCAAGATTGCTTAGGTTGGTTTGTTAACTCAGCTATTTGACATTTGGAGAATTACTCAGCTTCTTTGTTGTAAAAACAGAACTCCAAACTCCAAAGGCTTGTCCCAAGAGTAAAATGAGATAATCTATATGTGAAGAAGTTAGAGAGACCCAGTAATATTCAGTAAACATTATGTTGTAAAGTCAGAATCTGGTGTTGAACGTACTGTGGGGAAGGTTCCCAAAAAGCACAGGGTCAAGTATTGTCAGCACGAGCAATAATTATGAAGTTGATATCCAAAAAGTCTGATCTATTGTGGGCACTGACTAGTTGTGGGATTTTTTTTTTTTTTAAGGGGGGGGGAATGTAGCAAATTTTATTTATTTATGTATTTTTGCAAGTCACACTTGTTATTTTATTTTATTTTTCCATTTTTTTATTAGTTGGAGGCTAATTACTTTACAATATTGTAGTGGTTTTTGCCATACAGTAACATGAATCAGCCATGGATCTACATGTGTTCCCCATCCTGAACCCCCTTCCCACCTCCCTCCCCATCCCATCCCTCTGGGTCATCCCAGAGTACCAGCCCCGAGCACTTGTCTATAGTTGTGGGATTTTGAACAAGTCAACATCTCTGGGTTTTGGCTTTCTCCTCTGTAACATGGGAATAATGAGCATTTTTAAAAAGCAAACTATAACAAGAGTTTTATAAAGATATTATGCTTGAATACAGTGACTAGATTTTCCTAGAATGAATTCCAAAAGTGATACTAATGAATCAGATCATAAATGGTTTTGAACTGAGGGGGCTACATTTTACTTCCGCCCTTTCCAGGAGGGCTATGCCAATTAGCAAATTCAGTAGCATTGTACTGGAGTTCATATTTAATCTCACCAAAAAGAGGACTGTTGTTTTTTAAATAGTTTTGTCAGTTTGATTTTTTTTTTTTTTTAGTTCTTGCCATCTTAATAGATGCTGTTTTCTTACTGCTGTTGTTACTATTGATGTTGAGCTTTTCAGAGTTTTACAGATGTATTGACATTTTTTTATTTTTGACTTGTTCATGCACTTATTCTTTATATCCTTTGTCCATTTTTCTATAGACCATTCAACATTTCCTTGTCAATGTGTAATATCTCATGACATGTTATTATGTTAACACAATGTTATATTTTGTAATCATTTCTTTGTTGGCAATACTGACATAAAAATGATTACAAAATAGAATAGAGAAAAACACTAAGCTATAAAGCTCTTAACCAATATTAGCTTGAAAACAATAATCTCAAAACCCCAAGTACAACCCAAATTTAGACTTCTAAAACTCATATCTATTAGTCCTTATATCCTATAGAGTTTATAGCCTATTTATAAACATTATCTCATTAGCAAAATCCAAAACTTCTGGTGCACCCATGAAAAAATTGTGTGAAAATGAGCTTTAAAATTATAAAATTTTAAAGTTGTCACATTACTTAAAAATAGCCTGTTTTTACAGTTAGAAGCTTGAGTTCTCACTGATTAAAGTTTAGAACCTCTTAAAATAGTTAATGAACCAAAACAGTTGTTCTAATATTAAACATTCTCTCAGTAAATCTCAAAGAGGTTTAGCATTGAACCAGAATAACCTTTTTTTTTTCCCCTCTCAATTCAGACAAACATTTATTTTAATGCACAGTAAAATGTTTTGAAACATTTTGGCAAAAAAGAATGAGTTTTCTTTTTGCTCAGGGTAACCCCTTCCTCCCCAAAATACCCAAACCCAAAAACCCTTAACTTATAAAGAAAACACTTGGCTTAAAAGCCAAGAAATAAAGAAATAAATTTCTTAAAAGGAACCACTTAGTAATTGAGTTTCTACTCCCGGAAAAAGCTTCTCCCTGTTAATGGAGCTTTTGTAGTCTCCAGTTCAGTGCCATTAGTAAGAGTTATATTTGTCTTCCTTTCTCTGTTGCCAAGTCACCTGTGTTTGTTTATGATCCCATGAAGTAATATTGCCTTAAGAAGTATTGGTTTTTGTATTCCAGCACAGGACTTGGTCTGTTACAGATATAAACTAATATTTTATTGAATTGAGAAATGGTAAAGACACATACAATATCCAAGATGTGAATTTACCTTCTGCCTTCCATAATCTTTTGCTTATGGAGAGAAAATAAAACAATTTTTTAAATGTTTAGCCAAAATTTTCCAAACTGAGATTCCATGGAGCAGTATTACAGGAAATTTGTGTAGGTCTCCACATACTCAGGGAAAAGAAAAGTAAGTATTTGGAGAACATTGCCTATTCCAGGAGATGCGTAACACACTCATTCACCTATGAAGCCTCTGAAGAGACAGTGCAGCAAAAGGAAAGAGATTGATTCCATACACACCTCTTTCAGTTTCTAACCTAAAAAGATAGGTTCTCTGATTGGTTTATTTTTAAAGTTGCCTCATGAAAGAACAGAGAGTTATAAGGTTAGAGTCAAAAGAAGCATAGGCTAAGAAGCAAAATGAACTCATTAAGTTAATAAAAATTTATAATACAAAGAACCCCAAATTCAAGAACAAAATTTCAACCTGCAATGAGATGCAATAAGTAGTAGAATTGACTTGCAGAAAAAAAAAATTAGTAATATGGAGAATAAACTGGATAAACGAGATGTAAGGTAAAAAGACAGAGATAAATTTGATGAGAGTTTATGATAAACATTTTGAGCAGAATCACAGATTCAGGCTATGAATTAAATATGCTTCTCCTGAAAATGCAATAAGATTAATAGCAAAGGCAAGACCAAGATATAATTCAAACACTTCTAGGGGGAAATGAATTAGAAATTACACATTAAATGACTTACCAGGCTATGTGAAAAACATGTCAGATAAATCACATCCAGATTTATTCTGGGCTCTGGCATTTTTTAACTCCTCATTTTAGAAATGTACACACATACACAAAAATAAAGTAAACAATAAAATTAAACTTCATGTTTCCATTATCCAGCTTTAGAGATTATAAACATTATATTAGTACATTTTTTATTTTCACTGTACCCACTTTTTTCCTTTTGGAGGAAATATTCCATACTTTTTGTCCTTTTGTCTCTACATATTCAATGCATACCTTTAATAAATGAGTATACTTTTTATATAACCATCATAATATTATCACATCTAGTAATGTTAATAGCAAAGCCTATTTCCTTTTGGCCAGATCACAAAAATACGTGGAGGTTAGGCAACCATCTAACTGGTGACAATTAAAATATCTTACCTTTGAAAAAACAAAACAAAGAAAATACCTTGTGTACACATTCTTGACACCCATCTTAAAAGTATTGGAAGGAACAATGAAGATGAGGGTCCCTGAAACCCAAGCTTCTTTAGCCTCATGGTAAATTCATCCTTGTCTGGAATCTCTGTGTCACCCTGTAGCTCCCTGTTAAGAGGTGGCAAGATTCCACAGGGTGTATCATTGTTCCAAGAGAAGTGGAGAACCGAAAATGTGTCTTGTTGCTGCTTTTTTCTCAGTATCTAAGATAGTGAAAAGTGAAAGTGTTAGTCACTCAGTCATGTCTGACTTTTTGCAAGCCCATGAACTGATCTAAGATAGTACTTCATACTAAAAGATGCTTATTAAATGAATGAGCCCCCACCCCACCTCCATGACTCAACAAAGATTTCTTTGCCTCGGTTATCTCAGAACTACTGGATCTGAAGCAATGGTGCTGGAAGGAATAAGGAATTTCTCAGTAATAACCAGTAAGCACCAAATCATAAAGGAAGACAAGAGCCTGCTCCAGTTCTTTGGCACAGCACAGAACCCAGAAACTTTAACACTAGAAAAATTGAGCCCAAATCATGAATCAGACTGGCTGGCAAGGCAGAACAAGGACTTAAATTCTGATTTTTCAGATTAAAAGGAAACACATATTCATTTTTCTCCTCAGTTGAGGATTCATGCTAACATTCCTAACTTATTTTATATTGAGAGCTTTAATTGTGTTAGGCACTGTCCCATATATTATTCCATTTACTGTTGTAAATTTACCTTCTGGTTTACCTTCTGATTCTAGTACATAGGGGTTGGAGACTCAGGTTTTGGTCTCAGACAGACCTAATTTCAAATACTGCCTCTTCCATTTATCAGTGTTTGACCTAAGGAAAGATTTGGGTTCCCCAGGTGGTACAGTGGTAAAGAATGCATGAGGCCTGCCAGTGCAGGAGACACAGAAGATGCGGGTTGGATCCCTGCGTCAGGAAGATCCCCTGGAGGAGGAAACGGCAATCCACTCCAGTATTCTTGCCTGGAGAATCCCATGAACAGAGGAACTTGATGGGCTGCAGTCCATAGTGTCACAAAGAATCAGATCCAACTTAGGACACACACACAAGGGAAGATTTATAGTAGCCATAACGATCAGCTTCCTAATTTTCAAAATATGAATATTGCTACTATGGGCTTCCTGGTGGCTCAGACGGTAAAGCGTCTGTCTGCAATGTGGGAGACCAGGGTTTGATCCCTGGGTCAGGAAGATAACCTGGAGAAGGAAATGGTAACCCACTCCAGTACTCTTGCCTGGAAAATCCTGTGGACAGAGGAGCCTGGTAGGCTACAGTCCGTGGGGTCACAAAGAGTCGGACACGACTGAGCTACTTTACTTACTATCTATATCAGTGACATATTACTATGAAGGCGAAATAAGATGTCACATAGTAAATTTCAAAACATATTAGCTAAAGTTATCAAATATGTATATGCAGAGAAAAATATATATATAGAGAGAGAAAAGAATTTACTAAGGATATAGAGGTAAGAATACAGAAAAATTAAGCACAAGCTTTTTGGTCCGACAGCTAGTTCTCTTTCCATAGTCATTAAAAATAACTCCAGTTTAGCAGTTGCCATCTTTTAAGATATCTAAACACTGCCAGTATTTGATATTTCTAATTCTCTGAATTTTTAAGGATCCTATTATTTTATCATCTTTCCAAATATAACCACTGAGGTAAATTGAATCACAGATCAAATTTTTAAAGCCCTGCCTCATCCAAATGTTGAATATTTTTGTTCTGCTGCTTTTTCTAATTTCTGTAGGAGGTAAAATAAAATTATTGTGAATAGATTTTCTGGAAATCAAGCCTGGAGAGGGGAGCTGTTCAACAATGTTTTTCATGGTCAATATATGCTGTCGTACTTTATTTTTCCATGAAGCAATCACCACATTGGCTTCTGGCTCACCTTACCCTTCCCAAATCAGATTTCAAAAAAGATTAAACTGAAATGACCTGTTTTGAACATTTTATTTCAACACCCAAGTAGGTTGATGTTTCTTAATAGATTAGGTAGAAGTTTTAACGTATCTTCATAAAAGAGATGTCTTCAAGTTAACTACACTTTCAGAATACTTCTCAGGCCTTTTAGCAATCCTCATAGTTTATCTAGTGAAATAGCTGGCTGAGAGTTGCAAACCTGTTTGCTAAGAAAATAATCAAATCCACTAAAGTATTTAATAACAAGTAGTTGGTTCCTATGAACCACATTCAAGCATTCTCAAGAGTTCTCAAGAATTTAAAGTACCTTAAAATGTACATGCTTACCTGAACTAGCACGGTCCCCCTTGCACGTTTCTTTCAATACACAAAGATTCCACAAGGGATCCTAGCAGGCAGTATAGAATCAGAGGTCCTATTCCAAATGTAGTATGTCAATATTTAGATAAAGGGAGCCTATGTTCCTAGTAATATTTTTACACATAAATTATTAAGTTCTACTCTAAACCTCAGGAAATGTTTCAAATGTTAACTAGATAAACCTCCTTTCAGGTCCTATTTGCCCATCAGAGTGTCTAAGCTTTCTCTTCAAATCCTTGAAATATGATAACTCAGTGTCCCCTGACTCTCTTTTCATTTTCTGCATGCATCTTGAGGTCTATCAGATATTTTTCCTGTTTATTTGCTGGCTCCCCCTTCACCTGAAATTAAACTCCATGAGAAAGCAGGAAATCTGTATGTTTTGCCATTGCTTTTTGTGTCACACTTAAAACAGTGCTTGATACTTAGAGGGTGCTTAATAAATATTAAATGCATGAACCTGTAAGTATGGTACTCTGACTCTCCTTAAATGTCTGTTGCGCAGGTTAGCTGCTCTAGTAAATCATTAACAGATAGAGATAGTGCCTACTTTGGTAATAATTGACTTTCAAAATAAGTTATTTTGCTGAAAATAAACCTGTTGTTAAAAGATAAACTGAGGTATATTAAAAATTTAAGAGATCATTGGGTGTATAGTCATTCTGATTGGCAGTGCAAAGCCAGAAGTAGTTAGGAGTGTTCCACCTATTAACATAAGAGCCAGGGTAGAGATGTACACAGTGCAGAAGCAAAGAAATGAAATTGTTTGATTGGCTATAATCACACATAGCTGGCTCCTTGTGACTTGGCCTCCTTAGCATCTTGATTTCATAATCTTGAGCTATTTACAGACCTAGATCTTGGCTTGCTTATGTAGGCCGTCATGACATTAGAGCCACTTTAGTCCAATGGCCTCTTTGTTTAATTAATTTAACACTGAGTCATTAAAAATAAATTATAATAGCAATCTTTTCCATGAGGAATGTAGGAATATGAGCTAGATAGTTTCAGAGTCACAATAAAAATATTTTTCTAAAAGGAATTTCAATAATGGTGTTTTTATAAGTGAAATTATTGATATCTAATTTAGGTATCTCAGATTAAATTTTCTCAGGGTGAAATGAAGTCATGATATAAAGGACTTTTAGGCAGTGTAAAGGGTTTAGGTTTTTCTGCCTGCAGTTGAAAAATCTTGCATAGGAAAAGAACAGTACACTTTTGCATTTTTAAAATAATTTCACCATGGATTCACCCTGATTGAAGGAGTTAGTATATAAGAGCCTAGATTGAAAATTTAATGATGAAGCAAAAGTGAGAGATGATGGTGGGTTTGTTCTGCTTCTGTGCTTACCAAGCCCTCCAGATTTTGATTTGCCTGCTGACTTAATGAAGATATTCTAGAAACGCTTGTATAAGAATGTTACTTTCTTTAAAATCTCACTTTCCTTTTTAAATTAATATGTTCAAATTCTGATTTATTCATTAGTTTGATTAATCTAATTACTGTGACTCTACCTGTGTTGGAAATTAAAATAAAATTCATGTTTATGAGATTGTAAAACTGATGATCACATCCTGGACATTGGAAAATTCACCAGGGTAACTGTGAACTTCCAGATGTTCAAGCTGGTTTTAGAAAAGGCAGAGGAACCAGAGATCAAATTGCCAACACCTGCTGGATCATCAAAAAAGCAAGAGAGTTCCAGAAAAACATCTATTTCTGCTGTATTGACTATGCCAAAGCCTTTGTCTATGTGGATCACAATAAACTGTGGAAAATTCTGAAAGAGATGGGAATACCAGACCACCTCACCTGCCTCTTGAGAAACCTGTATGCAGGTCAGGAAGCAACAATTAGAACTGGACATGGAACAACAGACTGGTTCCAAATAAGAAAAGGAGTACATCAAGTCTGTATATTGTCACCCTGCTTATTTAACTTATATGCAGAGTACATCATGAGAAATGCTGGGCTGGAAGAAGCAAAAGCTGGAATAAAATTTGCCAGGAGAAATATCAATAACCTCAGATATGCAGATGACACCACCCTTATGGCAGAAAGTGAAGAACTAAAGAGCCTCTTGATGAAAGTGAAAGAGGAGTGTGAAAAAGTCTGCTTAAAGCTCAACATTCAGAAAACTAAGGTCATGGCATCCAGTCCCATCACTTCATGGCAAATACATGGAGAAACAGTGGAAACAGTGAGACTTCATTCTTTTGGGCCCCAAAATCACTGCAGATGATGGCTGCAGCCATGAAATTAAAAGATGCTTACTCCTTGGAAGAAAAGTTATTATCAACCTAGACAGCATATTAAAAAGCAGAGACATTACTTTGCCAACAAAGGTCTGTCTAGTCAAGGCTATGGTTTTTCCAGTGGTCATGTATGGATGTGAGAGTTAGACTGTGAAGAAAGCTGAGTGCCGAAAAATTGATGCTTTTGAACTGTGGTGTTGGAGAAGACTCTTGAGAGTCCCTTGGACTGCAAGGAGATCCAACCAGTCCATCCTAAAGGAAATCAGTCCTGAATATTCATTGGAAGGACTGATGTTGAAGCTGAAACTCCAATACTTTGACCACCTGGTGTGAAGAGCTGACTCAGGAAAAGACCCTGATGCTGGGAAAGAGTGAAGGCAGGAGGAGAAGGGGATGACAGAGGATGAGATGGTTGCACGGCATCTCCAACTCAATGGACATGAGTTTGAGTAAATTCCGGGAGTTGGTGATGGACAGGGAGGCCTAACATGCTGCAGTCCATGGGGTCGCAAAGAGTCAGACACGACTGAACAACTGAACCGGATGAGAATGGAACCTTCTGAAGACTTGTGGGACATCCCAAGCTCCATAAGTGTGTGAGCCAATTCCTTATGATAAATTATATATGTAGGTATGTATGTATGAATGTTCCATCGCTCAGTTGTGTCCAACTCTTGGTGACCCCAGGAACTCTGGGCCATCAGGTTCCTCTGTCCATGGGAATCTCCAGGCAAGAATACTATAGTGGGTTGTCATTCATACACACAGACAGACAGACACACACACACACACACACACAAATGTATGTAATCCCCTCTTGGTTCTGTTTCTCTGGAGGACCCTGATTAATACACCATTTTACATTTGGATATTTGGACATTTGGATATGTATGCACCAGAAACCAGGAGAAAGGAGCAGTGACCCCACAAGAGACTGACCCAGACTTGCCTGTGACCCTCTAGGAGTCTCTGGCAGAGGCGTGGATCGGCGGTGGCCTGCTGCACGGCTGGGGACACTGAGTGTAGCAGTGTGTGCACGGGACCTTCTGAAGGAGGTCGCCATTTTACCTCCACCATAGTTTGGCCTTAGGTCAAATAACAGGGAGGGAACACAGCCCTGCCCATCAACAGAAAAGTGTATTAAAGATTTACTGAGCATGGCCCCGCCCATCAGAACAAAACCCAGTTTCCCCCTCAGTCAGTCTCTTCCATCAGGAAGCTCCCATAAGCCTCTTATCCTTCTCCATCAGAGCACAGGTAGACTGAAAACCACAATCACAGAAAACTAACCAATCTGATCACATGGACCACAGCCTTGTCTAACTCCATGAAACTATGAACCACGCCATGTAGGGCCAACCAAGACAGATGGGTCATGGTGGAGAGTTCTGTCAAAATGTGGTCCACTGGAGAAGGGCATGGCAAACCTCTTCAGTATTCTTGCCTTTAGAACCCCATGAACAGTATGAAAAGGCAAGAAGATAGGACAAAGAATGATGAACTCCCCAAGTCAGTAGGTGCCCAGTATGCTACTGGAGATCAGTGGAGAAATAACTCCAGAAAGAATGACGAGATGGAACCAAAGCAAAAACAACACCCAGTTTTGGATGTGACTGGTGATGGAAGTAAAGTCCAATGCTGTAGAGAGCCATATTGCATAGGAACCTGGGATGTGAGGTCTATGAATCAAAGAAAATTGGATGTGGTCAAATAGGAGGTGGCAAGAGTGAACATCAACATTTTAGGGATAAGCTAACTAAAATGGACTGGAATGGGTGGATTTAATTCAGATGACCATTACATCTACTACTGTGGGCAAGAACCCCTTAGAAGAAATGAAGTAGCCATCATAGTCAACAAAAGACTATGAAATGCAGTACTTGAATGCAATCTCAAAAACAACAGAATGATCTCGTCTCATTTCCAAGGCAAACCATCAATATTACAGTAATCCAAGTCTATGCCCCTACCAATAATGCTGAAGAAGCTGAAGTTGAATTGTTATATGAAGACCTACAAAATTTTTTAGAACTAATACCCAAAAAAGATGTCCTTTTCAATATAGGGGACTGGAATGAAAAAGTATGAAGTCAGGATATACCTGGAGTAACAGGCAAATTTGGCCTTGGAGTACAGAATGAAGCAGGGCAAAGGCTAATACAGATTTGCCAAGAGAATGCAGTGGTCATAGCAAACACCCTCTTCTGACAACACAAGAGAAGACTCACACATAGACATCACCAGATGGTCAATACTGAAATCAGCCTGATTATATTCTTTGCAGCCAAAGATGGAGAAGCTCTAGACAGTCAGCAAACACAAGACCAGGAGCTGACTGTGGCTCAGAACATGAACTCCTGATTGCCAAATTCAGACTTAAATTGAAGAAAGCAGGGGAAACCACTAGACCATTCAGGTATGACCTAAATCAAATCCCTTATGATTATACAGTGGAAGTGAGAAACAGATTCAAGGAATTAGATCTGATAGACAGAGTGCCTGAAGAACTATGGTCAGTGGCTCATGACATTGTACAGGAGGCAAAGATCAAGACCATCCTAAAGAAAAAGAAATGCAAAAAGGCAAAATGATTGTCTAGGGGCCCTTACAACTAGCTGTGAAAAGAAGAGAAGTGAAACGCAGAGGAGAAAAGGAAAGATATATCCACTTGAATGCAGAGTTCCAAAGAATAACAAGGAGATATAAGAAAGCCTTCCTCAGTGATCAATGCAAAGAAACAGAGAAAAACAAGAGAATGGGAAAGACTACAGATCTCTTCAAGAAAATTAGAGATACCAAGGGAACATTTTATGCAAAGATAGGCACAATAAAGGACAGAAAGAGTATGGACCTAACACAAGCAGAAGATATTTAAGAAGAGGTGGTAAGAAGACACAGAACTGTACAAAAAAGATCTTCATGACCCAGATAATCATGATGGTGTGATCACTCACCTAGAGCCAGACATCCTGGAATGCAAAGTCAAGTGGGCTTTAGGAAGAATCACTACAAACAAAGCTAGTAGAGGTGATAGAATTCCAGTTGAGCTATTGCAAATCCTAAAAGATGATGCTGTGAAAGTAATGCACTCAATATGTCATCAAATTTGGAAAACTCAGCAGTGGTCACAGGACTGGAAAAGGTCAGTTTTCATTACAATCCCAAGGAAAGGCAATGCCAAAGAATGCTCAAACTACCACACAATTCCACTCCTCTCACACGCTAGCAAAGTAATGCTCAAAATTCTCCAAGCAAGGCTTCAACAGTATGTGAACCGTGAATTTCCAGATGTACAAGCTGGATTTAGAAAAGGCAGAGGAAGCAGAGATCAAATAGCCAACATCCGTTGGATCATCAAAAAACCAAGAGAGTTCCAGAAAAACATCTACTTCTGACTTATCGGCTACGTCAAAGCCTTTGACTGTGTGGGTTACAACAAACTGTGGAAAATTCTTCAAGAGATGGGAATACGATAGCATCTGACCTGCCTCCTGAGAAATCTGTATTCAGGTCAAGAAGCAACAGCTAGAACTGGACATGGGATAACAGACTGGTTCCAAACCAGGAAAGGAGTACATCAAGATTGTATATTAATACCCTGCTTACTTAATTTATATGCAGAGTACATCATGAGAAATGCTGGGATGGATGAAGCACCAGCTGGAATAAAGTTTGCCAGGAGAAATATCAATAACCTCAGATATGCAAATGACACCACCCTTATGGCAGAAAGTGAAGAGGAACTAAAGAGTCTCTTGATGGAAGTGAAAGAGGAGAGTCAAAAAGTTGGCTTAAAACTCAACATTCAGAAAACTAAGATCATGGCATCCAGTCCCATCACTTCATGGCAAATAGATGGAGAAACAATGGAAACAGTAACAGTTTATTCTTTTGGACTCCAAAATCACTGCAGATGGTGACTGCAGCCATGAAATACAAAGACACTTACTCCTTGAAAGAAAAGTTATGACCAATCTACACAGCATATTAAAAAGTAGAGACATTACTTTGCCAACAAAAGTCCATCTAGTCAAAGCTAGGGATTTTCCAGTAGTCATGTATGGATGTAAAAGTTGGACTATAAAGAAAGCTGAGCACTGAAGAATTGACGCTTTTGAACTGTGGTGTTGGAGAAGACTCTTGAGAGTCCCATGTACAGCTAGGAGATCCAACCAGTCCATCCTAAAGGAGATCAGTCCTGGGTGTTCATTGGAAGGACTGATGTTGAAGCTGAAACTCCAATACTTTGTCCACCTGATGTGAAAAACTACTTATTTGAAAAGACCCTCCCAGGAAAGATTGAAGGCAGGAGAAGAGGATGAAAGAGGATGAGATGGTTGGATGGCATCACTGACTCAATGCACATGAATTTGAGTAAACTCCAGTAGTTGATGATGGACAGGGAGGCCTAACACACTGCAGTCCATGGGATCACAAAGAGTTGAACACGACTGAGTAAACTGAACTGAACTGAACATTTGGATATTATAAAGAGTGCTGCTCTGAACATTCCTATATATGTCTTGTGATCAGAAAATTCCCCAGATTCTTGGTGTAGAATCTCTAGGAGTGAATTTCTGGGTTAAAGAGTTTGAATATGTTCAGTGTCATTATGCAGGTTAAAACCCTCTTTCTATTTACACACATCGGTTGTGAATGCGAATTCCCATTGCTGCATATCCTTGCTAACACAAGGCATTGTCATTTTATTGAAGTATTTCTGCTTACACTGGCGTAGGATCCAGATCTTAGAGGTTTTAATTTTCATTTCCTATGGACCTTCTTTTGTTCTTTACACAGTGTTCATTCCTTCTTCATTCATTTGCAGATGGAGATAATCCTGCCCCCCAGCTTTATTTTAAGGTTTTCTCTCAGGGTTAGAAGTGCTTTCACAGATACTTTACCAATGAATTTCTTTCACTTTCACTTTTCACTCGTCTTGTGATACCATCCCTCAATTGGATACTGACTTTAAGCCTTTCTAGTGCTTAATCAATATACACCATGGAGACAAAACATACTGCAGTGCTTAGGGTGGACCCTCCCCTGGGATTCCTGTTAACAGCTTCTTTGAATGGATCTCTCTTCACTTAAGACATGTTCTTTTTCATCAGGTCAATAAGGAAGAACAGGAAATAGTCTTCATAATAAAATACACAGAACTCATGAAATTCCCACCACAGTTCCACTGGTTCCAGCCTAGTATATCTGTTTCTTTAGAAACATATAGCTAGTACTTCTTATACAATGATTACCTTATTTCAACTTATTACTTTCCATTGTTTCAGTGGTGTGGTTTTTTAAATGTATCATTTGACATTTAAAATGGTATTATTTAACTATTTAACCTGCTTTATTTTTATCCAAAGCACTGCTTGCTATCATACTATATACTATTTATTTTGATTATTGTAAACTTATCATTTGTAGAGTATAAGCATATGGAGAGAGAATTCCATCTGTTTTTCCTACTGATATATTATCAGCATTTACAATTGCAGTCATAATATTTATAGTAATAATAACAAAATGAACATTTTAAAACAAATGATCTGATTGTTCAAAAAATCTAAGCTGGAATTCTAGAATGCAGGGCTAGGATAGGATAGACTGGTATAGATGTAGGCTGTATCACCTGGAGGCAGAAATCACCTAAAAGACAACTTTTAGGAATGAAGCTAAAGTGAAGGTATCAGATTAACTATAAATCTGAGAGGCCAGGCAAAGAATTGTGCTTTCATTCTCTCAGATCACTTGTTTTGAGAGAAGACAACCTCCCTGTTGTGAGGTCATGCAAAAATTCCCAAGGAGAGGTTCATGTGATGAGGAACTTAGATCTCCTACCAACAGCCACGTGAATGAGCCATCTTGGAAGCAGATCTTCCAGACTCAAATAACACCCCTGGTCAATATATCAACCGAAATTTCATGAAAGACCCTGAGCTGAAACTACCCACCTAAACAGTGCCTGTATTCCTAACTCACAAAAATGGGGGATAATAAATATGTAGCTTTAAGCTACTAAATTTTGGGATAGTTTGTTATGCAGTAATAAATATCTATTTAACCTGCTTTATATTTATCCAAAGCACTTATTGCTCTCATACTATATATTATTTATTTTTATTATTATAAACTTATCACTTGTAGAGTATAAGCATATGGAGAGAGAATTCCATCTGTTTTTCCTGCTGATATATCATCAGCATTTACAATTACAGTAATAATATTTATGGTAATAATAACATAATGAATATTTATTTGATAAACAATATGTCTATTAAGCATCTAACTAGTAATTTCAAGTGTGCAATTGGATACACAAATCCAGAGTTACATGAAGAAGCTGTGGCCTGAATAAAGATTAGGGAGTCATGAGCACACTGAGAAATGTTCTTGGAAGTGAATGATGCCACCTGACACTACAGTTACAAAAAAAAGAGTGTCTCGGGTCACACTTCTATAGTACTCCAACAATTAGCAAAAAAGAGATGACAAAGGACTGAAAAGAGCAGCCAATGGTAAAAGGAGAAAATGATCAATATCAGAAAGTGACAACAAAGAATAAAAAGAAAACAATATTTATAGAATGCCTGCTTTTTGCCAATCTGGGTACTTTAAATACTTTGCCACATCCAGTTTTCAAAATAACTCTGTGCGCGCTGTTGCTCAGTCGTGTCCGACTCTCTGAGACCCATGGACTGTAGCCCACCAGGCTCCTCTGTGCATGAGATTTCCCAGGCAAGAATGCTGGAGTGGGTTGCCATGCCCTCCTCCAGGGGATCTTCCTGACCCAGGGATCGAACCGACATCTCTTGCATCTCCTGCATTAGCAGGCGGCCTCTTTACCACTAGCACTAACAGGTAGGTTTTATTACTCACAGTTTGTAGGAGAAAACCACTTAGAGGCTAAGTACTTGCCCTTGGTCACATTTCCAAGAAGTGGTGGGACTAGGAGTTGAATCTAGATCAGAATATCATGTCTTTCCACTAAGTCATTCCTGAGATAGGTGCTTAATACCTATGTATTCTGAATATGTGATGGTGCTCTGTTATCCTTTAGCAATCATATTGATTTTTTTTTCAGTTAATATGATACAATCGCATATAGAAAAGTACCAGGCAGAAAAATGTGAAATGTTATACCTCAAGAAATATCAGATTTCCCAGAGGAACACTTTGAAGACAGTAGATACTTGACTTTCTCACATACCTTGGCACATTCTATGACTTAACCTGCATGGTGGAGTTCACCTGAGTAAACATCATAAATTTTATTTGGTGACGGAGGAAGCCCTAGTCATAAGAAATGATTATATCACACTAAAAGTGTAGTCAAGCATGATGTTTCTTGGATGACTAGCAACTGAATTTATTAATCATTTAATTGATGAATTCACTTCAGAGAAACTTGTGAACAGAGCTCACGCAAATATTGTCCTGAAGGTTTCAATTCATTTTCTCTAATAGAAGAAAGGCAAACCATTATTTGTCATCATAATAAAAACATATCATATTCCAAGATGTCAGTAACAGCAAGGTAGACTTTTAGTATAAAATGCTGTGACATTATCAATGAAGCAATTTTCAACCACGCATACTGCAAATGCCCATGCATGAGTGATTTTAAAGTGGATGACAGAATGACTAAATATGTTAGAAATATCTCTGCAGCAGCCTCAAAATTCATATGCTTATCCCTGAAGCCATTCTTGAGCCCAGCCACGTGTCCTAATCCAATTTCCCTAGGCAATCAGATATGCCTCTATTTTGAAAACACTACATATATGCATAGTACATATATAAAATGGGAGAAAGCATTAAATATTATAGTTTTTTAAGTCTCTGCTTAAATTTTATTGTAAACACATAGGTGCTTTACATATACATATTTATGTACATAATGCTAAAGTCCTACATTATATTTCTGACCTAATTTATTTCTGAAAGAGCCTCCTAACAGGTTTCTAGTCATATTCCCCTCAAATGTACCAAGTGCAGGGCTGCCAAAATTTGTTTTCATAAATGCGAATATGGCCATGCCACCCTATCTACTCAAAACCCTTCAACACTTGCCTTTTGACTCCAGGAGAAAATTCAAGTCCCTGATGTGGCATAAACCCTTCATTACGCATCCGCTGCCTTGTGCTCCAGCTGTATCTCTCATTACCTCACTCTACCTTGAACTTTATGCTTCAACAGTTTCACACTGCTAACAATTTTCTACTCAAACAACCCTGTGCATTTACTCATGCTTCTTTCTCTACCTCAAGCAACTTCTAATTATCTTCCCTGAGCTGACATTTGCTTACCCTTTAAGATTCAACTCGGGCTTCACGGCATCCTGGAATCCTTCCTGAGCTGTCCAGATCTGGTTGCAGCCAAATACAGTTTGCACATTCTTGCCACTTTATTTTAGTGCGTTGTAACTATTTATTTAGGCATTTGTATCCCTTACTAGAAATTGACCTCCCAGAGTTCATGATAATTTTTTTTTTTCCTCTATATCCCCTGCCTTCTAGTGTTAGAAGTTTGAGATGTAGTTTTGGTGCTGGGATACAAATACTTACTCTCCCTCCCTCCAGAAGTTTCTGCCAATAGAGCCAAATACAAAACTAGTAATACCATGATAGGTAATGAAGAATAAGCTTTGTTAATGTAAGGTAATTTTTTTATTCTTCCAGGTACAAGGACCTTCTGATAAACACTGTTGATGTGAAAGGATTTATTAAGCCTTGAAGAACATATAGCATTCCTTTTGCTCAGTTTCTCTGAACCTGGGTCATTGCTGACTTCCTTGTCACTGTGGATGAGGGTGGAACCTACTTTATCTACTTAGCCACTGTCAGAACACAGGGAATGACATGAAAGCTGGGCCGGCTGAAGTAAGCCTTGCCAGGTACTCTAGCCAAATAGATTCACAGACTACAAGAGAGGAAGTAGAACTTAAGACCCTATATTTTGTGTATAGTTAACCCCTCCCTCCAGTTGAATGAGTCCCGGTGAATATCTCAGGCTATTAACAGTCTAGTAATTCTTGTCCCTTGCAAAGGCTCTAGAAAGATGGTTAGGCAAAGTGATGACATATGTTCCTTCTTGCTTCCTCTTCTATAATTCCTTATTTTTGTGCTCCCTACTAGTAATACATCCTTATATTTGTGTAACAATTTGCAATATTCAAGATTTCACATTATATCATATGCTGTGCCATGCCATGATAAGTTGCTCCAGCCGTGTCCCACTCTTTCCGACCCTATGGACCGTAGCCTGCCAGGATCCTCTGTCCATGGGATTCTCCCAGCAAGAATGCTGGAGTTGGTTGCTGTGCCCTCCTCCAGGGGATCTTCCTGATTCAGGGATTGAATCCGTGTCTCTTCAGTCTCTTGCAATGGCAGGCGGGTTCTTAGCACTACTAGCACCACCTGGGAAGCCCCATTATATCATATAATCTTCAACAAAACTCAATTGAGACATTAGGCATTAATATCTCTTTTTACAGGTAAAAAATTTGAGGATGATAAATGTAAAATAATTAACCCTGGTTATATAGAGCTAATGAGTTGCAGAACCAGGAACGTTCCCAGGTCTTCTGAATGTGAAACTGTATTTTCAACCTGGTAATTTGCAACAAAGCATACTTGCAATGACTATCACAGGTGGTGCTTAACTCAGATCACAGTAGGCTAAACATAGAAATACCTCTGCAGAGTTCCCAAATTTCAGATGGCCATCCCTGGTGCCATTTTTGAGCCTCTCCAGATAACTGGTTCTAGTGGCCCAAGGAACTTTATGCCTCTGTTTTGAAAGCTCCTCATATGCACAGTACACATATGGAAGAAAAAGAATGTAAGTGAAAGAAGTATCACTTGAGGCTCTTTATTTATGAATGCATTTAAGTCAGAAATCCCTTGTGTAGCCTAATGGTTTCAACATAGAAGTCAGACAAGTTCTTGTCAGCTTGTAAGTCTGTAAGTTTGGATCTAAAATGTTGTTTACAGGAAAGGCTGAGAATTCCTTTAGTAATCTCACAAGAAGGATATCTCAGTTTCCTAAGGACTAATATTTCCCTAGGAAATTTCCCCCTGAGAAAAGAGAAAGTGCAAACAGGTTTGGAGTTGAAGGAGAAGAAGGCTTGCCCACTTTGGCTGAGCTTGAAATTTGGCTTCAGGAGAGAAGGAAAAGTAGATCTTGGGACTTCCTTCATGTTGTTAATTCTAGCCCACCAGGATGTGAAAGAAGTCAGAAACTCAGAGCAGAGGCTCTGTCATGACCAAAAGCTCTAGCTGAAGTGAGAAACTTCCCACACCAGTGGCATTACAGGGAAATGAGTTAGCAAACACGGTGGGGATTAAGGACCGTCTTCATTTTTTAAGAACCCCCTCAAAATTCAAGAGTGAACAGCTTAGAAAGTCAGTGAAATGTGTAATGATGATTTGATATATTTTCACCAAAAATGAGTAGAATATATTTTTAACTGTCATTTAAAAGGAGTTGTCACATGTACTGGGAAATCTGTTTTGTGGAACATCTAATTCTATGATATACTGGAGACATAAGTAAAAGAATAATAAGAAAAGATCTTTGATGTCCTCCACCTCAGGTTTTTGACATTCAGATCTGGTCATCATTTTGACACAAAAATATGCTTAAGCTCTGCGGAAGCAGGTAGGCCCACTGAAAAAATCATCAACTGACAGTCTTCTAACCTAATTACAGGGCTGTGTCTCCCCTGGAAGTCTGTGGCTGTCATCAAATATTCACCCCCTTTTGTTGCCAGGGCATGCTTTTTGCTTTTTTTTCAACCTGCTGATAGAGATGTTTAATAATTGATAGCAAAAAAAATATTTAAAATCATAAATTGATATAAAACAAATGGAAAACATTAGAGATAAGAATTAAAATTTACATTAAATCAACAAACTAGGAATTAGAGATGGTGGACGAACCAACCAAATAGTCATGTGTTTTGTTCTGTTTTGTTTTGTTTTGTTTTGTTTTCTATAGGACAAACCATCACCTACCTATCAGGAAAAAATAAGCCAGTTGAAAAAAGTATAAAAATTCTGAGTCATGGGAATGTAGAGGAAAGAAAGGGACTTGATGCAAATTTGAGAGGATTATACAGAAATCTTTTATTTAAATTTAAATATTTTAATTAATGCTATCTAGACTTTTCTAGAGCTCCAAAGTTCTTTGCTGAAAAGATATGTGACTGGATTACATCCCACAGTGTTAATCTTATGGAACTGTTTTCTCCTGTTCTTTCTTAATGGAACATTGAATGTCATTCTTTCGCCTCCAGCATACTCCAAAACAGAAATAAATGTTCAAAACTCACAGGCTTACTTGGAGGGTTGTATTCTCCCCAACAGAAACTATATAATGTTAGGCTTCATAGACAGCAGAGAGGAGGAAAAAATAGCAACTTAAACAGGGAAAAGAGATACATAAGAAAAATGAGGGGAAATGAGTGGGAGGAAGAAGAAGAAACTTCTATAGCAGACTTTGTTAAGTATGGTTCTCTGGAATCCTAGGATTCTGCAAGATGTCAGTAGGGGTTCCTTGAAAGTCTGTGGTCAAAGGGTTTCATCTTTACAGGACTAGTTACATGGAGCAGACTCTAACAGGTCTGTGATAATACTTTGAGACTCCAGATAGCAATGTCAACTCAGACCCTGCATCTGAACCTTCAAAATGTCTGTATATCACTACATCTTTGCAATCAGTCAACTGAGTAAATGGCCCTAAGTATCTTTGGGGAGAACATTATAGTCTATACCTGCCATGGTTTTGCTTGCTTCTTTCTCCTGGGGTTTTTAATGCCCATTCAATTAAAATGTTCTGAGTCTGAAAACTGAATAAAGTTGAAAATCTTTGGAAAAGAATGTGACTTGCAATAAGGTGGCCCACCTACAATCTTGCATATGCATATTTATTTTCTTTTGTTTATGTGTGTGTGTGTGTCTGTGCGTGTATTAAGCAACACATGTGTTGACTGTTAATCTATATTACCACTATAGATACTGTATTCTATTATCATCCCCCTCCAAATAGGAGAAGGAATATGTCAAGACTGTATATTGCCACCCTGTTTATTTAACTATTATGCAGAGTACATCATGAGAAACGCTGAGCTGGATGAAGCACAAGTTGGAATCAAGATTGCCGAGAGAAATATTAATAACCTCAGATATGCAGATGACACCACTCTTATGGCAAAAAGTGAAGAAGAACTAAAGAGTTTCTTGATGAAAGTGAAAGAGGAGAGTGAAAAAATTGGCTTAAAGCTCAATATTCAGAAAACTAAGATCATGGCATCCGGTCCCATCACTTCATGGCAAATAGGTGGGGAAACAGTGGTTGACTTTATTTTTCTAGGTTCCAAAATCACTGCCAATGGTGACTGCAGCCATGAAATTAAAAGACACTTAACTCCTTGGCAAGAAAGTTATGACCAACCTAGACAGCATATTAAAAAGCAGAGACATTACTTTGCCAACAAAGGTTCGTCTAGTCAAGGCTATGGTTTTTCCAATAGTCATGTATGGATGTGAGAGTTGGACTGTAAAGAAAGCTGAGCGCAGAAGAATTGATGCTTTTGAACTGTGGTGTTGGAGGAGACTCCTGAGAGTGCCTTGGATTGCAGGGGATTCAACCAGTCCATCCTAAAGGAGATCAGTCCTGGGTGTTCATTGGAAGGACTGATGTTGAAACTGAAACTCCAGTACTTTGGCCACCTGATGCGAAGAAAACTGACTCATTTGAAAAGACCTTGATGCTGGGAGGGATTGGGGGCGGAAGGAGAAGGGGACGACAGAGGATGAGATGGTTGGATGGCATCGCTGACTCAGTGGACATGAGTTTGGGTAAACTCCGGGAGTTGGTGATGGACAGGGAGGCCTGGCGTACTGTGGTTGATGGGGTTGCAAGGAGTCAGACATGACTGTGAAATTGAACTGAACTGAACTAAAGCTTCCTTGGCTGTCCTTTTGAACTTATCAGTTATTACAGTAATTGCAGTCTTCTTGCTGCAGCTTTGGGACCTACTCAACATCATTATTATTAACTAGCCAAGCATGTGACCAGTTAATAGAGATGGTGGTGCCCATCCATCCAGTGCATTCCTAAAGCCCTTGGTAAAGGGTTTGTTCCCTAAGATTTTTCCACTGAAACTTCTGGTATAACTTGTAGCCTTGCATAACTTTTCTACCCCAATTTGTCCACATTACTGAGCCTTTTAATCCCTTTCAGCACTGTTGTTCCCACAGGCTTTCAACTAATTTCCTAGAAAACAAATTTTCTGAAGTAGTAGACAATCAGAAGGAAATTTTCATTATAAAAAAATTATGTTCCATAACTTAAGTGTCTTTCTGTTGCTTGGCTGTTGTTATAAATAATCAGTGTAAACCATAAATTGCATAGGTTAAAAGTGAATTACTCTAGGATTTCCTGTTGTTCAGTTGCTAAGTCATGTCCAGTTTGTTGGGACTCCATGAACTGCAGGATGCCAGGCTTCACTATCTCCCTGAGTTTGCTCAAACTCATGTCCATTGAGTCAATGATGCTATCCAACCATCTAATCCTCTGTTGCCTCCTTCTCTCCCTATACTCAATCTTTCTCAGCATCAGGGTCTTTTCCAATGAGTTGACTCTTCACCTCAGGTGGTCAAAGTATTAGAGATGCAGCTTCGGCATCAGTCCTTACAATGAATCAGTTCAGTTCCGTCGCTCAGTCACATCTGACTCTTTGCAACCCCATGGACTGTAGCAAGCCAGGCCTTCCTGTCCATCACCAACTCCCAGAGTTTGCTCAAACTCATATCCATTGAGCTGGTGACAGCATCCAACCATCTCATCCTCTGTCATCCTCTTCTTCTCCCACCTTCACTATCTCCCAGCTTCAGGGTCTTTTCAAATGAGTCAGTTCTTCACATCAGGTGGCCAAAGTATTGGAGTTTCAGCTTTAGTATCAGTCCTTCCAATGAACACTCAGGACTGATCTCCTTTAGGATGGACTGGTTGGATCTCCTTGCAGTCCAAGGGACTCTCAAGAGTTTTCTCCAATACCACAGTTCAAAAGCATAAATTCTTTGGTGCTCAACTTTCTTTATAGTTCAACTCTCACATCCATACATGACTCCCGGAAAAACCATAGGTATGACTAGATGGACATTTTGTTGGCAAAGTAATGTCTCTGCTTTTTAATATTCTGTCTAGATTGGTCATCACTTGTTTTCCAAGGAGCAAGAGTCTTTTTTTTAATTTCATGGCTACATTCACCATCTGCAGAAATAAAGTCCCTCACTGTTTCCATTGTTTTCCCATTTATTTGCTATGAACTGACGGGACCAGATGCCATGATCTTAGTTTTCTGAATGTTGAGTTTTAAGCCAACTTCTTCACTCTCCTCTTTCACTTTCATCAAGAGGCTCTTTAGTTCTTCCTCACTTTCTACCATAAGGGTGGTGTCATCTACATATCTGAGGTTATTGATATTTCTCCCAGCAATTTTATATCCTGCTTGTGCTTTGTTCAGCCCAGCATTTTGCATGATGTACTCTGCATATAAGTTAAATAAGCAGGGTAACAATATACAGCCTTGATGTACTCCTTTCCCAATTTGGAACCAGTCTGTTGTTTCATGTACAATTCTAACTGTTGCTTCCTGACCTGCATACAGGTTTCTCAAGAGGCAGGTCAGGTGGTCTGGTATTCCCTTCTCTTTCAGAATTTTCCACAGTTTATTGTGATCCACATAGACAAAGGCTTTGGCATAGTCAATAAAGCAGAAATAGATGTTTTTCTGGAACTCTCTTGCTTTTTTGATGATCCAGCAGATGTTGACAATTTGATCCCTGGTTCCTCTGCCTTTTCTAAATCCAGCTTAAACATCTGGAAGTTCACTGTTCATATATTGCTGAAGCCTGGCTTGAGGAATTTTGAGCATTACTTTACTAGCATGTGAGATGAATTCAGTTGTGCAGTAGTTTGAGCATTCTTTGACATTGCCTTTCTTTGGAATTGGAATGAAAACTGACCTTTTCCAGTCCTGTGGCCACTGCTGAGTTTTCCAAATTTTCTGGCATATTGAGTGCAGCACTTTCACAGCATCATCTTTTAGGATTTGAAATAGCTCAGCTGGAATTCCATCACCTCCACTAGCTTTGTTGGTACTGATGCTTCCTAAGGCCCACTTGACTTCACATTCTAGGATGTCTGGCTCTAGGTGAGTGATCACACCATCATAGTTACCTGGGTCATGAAAATCTTTTTTGTGTAGTTCTGTGTATTCTTGCCACCTCTTCTTAATATCTTCTGTTTCTGTTAGGTCCATACCATTTCTGTTCTTTATTGAGCCCATATTTGCATGAAATATTCCCTTTGTATCTCTAATTTACTTGAGGAGGTCTCTTGTCTTTTCCATTCTATTGTTTTCCTCAATTTCTTTGCATTGATCACTGAGGGAGGCTTTCTTATCTCTCCTTTCTATTCTTTGGAACTCTGCATTCAAGTGGGTATATCTTTCCTTTCTCCTTTGCCTTTCACTTCTCTTCTTTTCACAGCTATTTGTAAGGCCTCCTCAGACAACCATTTTGCTTTTTGCATTTCTTTTTCTTGGGGATGGTCTTGATCCCTGCCTCCTGTACAATGTCACGAACCTCCATTCATAGTTCTTCAGGCACTCTGTCTTTCAGATCTAATCCCTTGAATCTATTTCTCACTTCCACTGTATAATTGTAAGGGAGTTGATTTAGGTCATACCTGAATGGTCTAGTGGTTTTCCCTGCTTTCTTCAATTTAAGTCTGAATTTTGCAATCAGGAGTTCATGTTCTGAGCCACAGCCAGCTCCTGGTCTTGTTTTTGCTGACTGTCTAGAGCTTCTCCATCTTTGGCTGCAAAGAATGTAATCAATCTGATGTCAGTATTGACCATCTGGTGATGTCCATGTGTAGCCTTCTCTTGTGTTGTTGGAAGAGGGTGTTTGCTATGACTAGTGTGTTCTCTTGGCAAAAGTCTATTAGCCTCACAATGAATAGTCAGGGTTGATTTCCTTTAGGATTGACTTGTTTGATCTGCTTGCTGTCCAAGGGACCCTCAAAAATCTTCTCCAGCACCACAGCTTGAAAGCATCAACTCTTCAGTGCTCAGCCTTCTTTACGGCCCAAATCTCACATCTGTATTTGACTACTGGAAAAACCATAGCTTTGACTCTGTGGACTTTTGTCAGCCAAGTCATGTCTCTGCTTTGTAGTATGCTGTCTAGGTTTGTCATACCTTTTCCTCCAAGAAGCAAGCATCTTTTAATGTTGTGGAGATAGTCACTGTCTGCAGTGATTTTGGAGCTCAAGAAAATCAAATCTGTCACTGTTTCTACTTTTTCTCCATTTCTTTGCCTTGAAGTGATGGCACTAGATGCCATGATTTTAGTTTTTTATAAGTTGAATTTTAAGCCAACTTTTCCACTCTCCTCTTTTACCTTCATCAAGAGGCTCTTTAGTTCCTCTTTGCTTTCTGCCATTAGGATGGTGTCATCTGCATATCTTAGGTTATTGATATTTCTCCTGGCAATCTTGGTTCCAACTTGTGGTTCATCCAGCCCAGCATTTCTCTTGTTGTACTTCTCATATAAGTTAAGTAAGTAAGATGACAGTATACAGCCTTGAAAGCATTCCTTTCCCAATTTTGAACCAGTCCATTGTTCCTTGTCTGGTTCTAACTGTTGATTCCTATCCTGCATACAGGTTTCTCAGGAAGCAGGTCAGGTGGTCTGGTATTCCCATCTCTTTAAGAATTTTCCACAATTTGTTGTGATCCACACAGTCAAATGCTTCCTAGTAGTCAGTGAAGCACAAGTAGATAGTACTTTTGCAATTCCCTTGCTTTTTCTATGATCCAGTGGAGGTTGGCAATTTGATCTCTGGTTCCTTTCCTTTTTCTACATCCAGATTGTACACCTGAAATTTCTCAGTTCACATACTGCTAAAGCCTAGCTTGAAGGATTTTGAGCATAATCTTGCTAGTATGTGAAATGAGTGCAATTGTATAGTAATTTGAGCATCCTTTGGCATTGCTTTTCTTTGGGATTGAAATGAAAACTGACATTTTCTAGTCCTATGACCACTGCTGAGTTTTCCAAATTTGCTGACATATTCTGTTGCACTTTAACAGCATCATCTTTAAGGATTTGAAATAGCTCAATTGGAATTCCATCACCTCCACTGGCTTTGTTTGCAGTAACGCTTCCTAAGACCCACTTGACTTCACACTCCAGGATGTCCAGCTCTAGGTGAGTGACCACACCATTGTGGTTATCTGGGTCATTAAGACCTTTTTTTTTGTATAGTTCTTCTGTGTATTTTGCCATCTCTTCTTAAATCTCTCCTGTTTCTGTTAGATCTTTGCTGTTTCTGCCTTTTATTGTAACCATCGTTGCAAGAAAATTTCCCTTGGTATCTCCAATTTTCTTAAAGAGATCTGTAGTCTTTCCCATTCTATTGTTTTCCTCTATTTCTTTGCGTTTTTCAATTAAGAAGGCTTTCTTATCTCTCCTTTCTGTTCTCTGGAACTCTGCATTCAGTTGGGTATCTTTCCCATTCTCCTTTGCCTTTTGCTTCTCTTCTTTTCTTGGCTGTTTGTAAGACATCTTCAGACAACCACTTTGCCTTCCTGAATTTCATGTTCTTTGGGAAGATTTTGGTCACCACCTTCTGTACACTGTTATGAACCTCTGTCCATAGTTCATCAGGCACTCTGTCTACCAGATCTAGTCCCTTGGCTCTGTTAGTCAGCTCCACTGTATAATCATATGGGATTTGATTTAGATCATACCTGAATGGCCTAGTGGTTTTCCCTACTTTCTTCAATTTGAACCTGAATTTTGCAATAAGGAGCTGATGATCTGAGCCACAGTCAGCTCCAGATCTGGTTTTTTTTTTTTCTGATTGTATAGACCTTCTCCATCTTCAGTTGTGAAGAATATAATCAATCTGATGTAACTATTTTTGTTATTGTACCCCTTAAAATATCTTATAAGTTTTTTTTTTTTTTTTTACAAACAAGTCTGATGGTCCAATGTGGCAATTTTTGAAGACAGAATGGAAGAGGAAAGAAGATTCTGGAGTTAGATTTATAGACAATTCCCACATGTTTAGTTATGATGGATTATGATCTTGATTATTTCACTGCACTAGCACATCAAGGGAGACAAAAAGAGACAGAAATAATTCCTTTTACTACATGGGATTTTTAGATAAATATTGATTTATCCCTGGATTTTACATGGACTAGTAATGCAAGTTGTATTGATGCATTGTGTGTTATCTGTGGCATGCACGTTAAAATGCAGCAATGCCTCCAGAAAACTTGGAAAGACACCTAACTGAAAATCACATCCATTTGACAAGAAAAGGTACTGATTATTTTAAACATCCGTTGGAATTTCAAAACAGAGTAAAGCTTTTGTCAATAAAAGATCACATTCAGTAAAAAGTTTCAAAATCATGTCACTGGGCAACAAAATATATTGCCTTGAAAAAAAAAAGTTACATAGTTGGTGAGGAACTAAAAATGCTGGCAGATACTGAGTAAAATAAGGTTCAGTAGGAGAAATTGAAAATGTTCCACTCTTGAAAATATATGTCAAAACAATGATGGCATGTCACATAATATTGAATAGGTTTTATGTAGTGAACTGAAAAGCAAAAGCTTTTCTATCCAGGTTGATGAGAGAAAAGAACCTCACCAATAAATGTCAAGCTATAGCATGTGTAAGATGGGTGACTATTGGAGGAATTCAGGAAAGATTTCACTGCCACAATAAGTTGCCCAAGGTAGCAAAGGTCAAAATGCATTTAATGTTTTGTTTTCATAGTTGGAAAAAAAAATAAAGATGTATCTTGGAGAGATTACATTGGCATTTGTCCTGATGGTGTCCCATTGATGGTTGGCTCCATGGGAGAGTTCACCTCTATTTTTTTTTTAAAGAATATGCTAACGTTGTCTCAGCACACTGATTTCTGCCCAGAGAGGTGTTGATGAGATGGATTGCATTCTGCTTAATGCTGCAGAAATCAAGCTTTGTTAAGCAAAAGCCAGTTTACTTGAGAGTGTTTTTAAAACTGTAAAAACCTAGGGAAAGGGCATGTAAATTTCCTCTAAATGCAGACATCTGTTGGCTTAGCAGAGAAGAGTTCTCAATATGGTGTTTAAACTAAAATATATATTGTAGGGATGTTAGTACTTTAAAACATAGCTGCTGATTTTGCTGAGTGCTTTAAAGAAGAAGAATGATATAGAAACTAGCCTATTTAAGAGAGATTTTGCTTCACATGAACTCGTTAAACACAAGTGAAAGATTTTTAGATTTAAAAGGAAGCTGAATTTTTGCAGGGGGTGGGAATTTCATGTGATAGAAAAAAAAATTTGTAATGTTTCCACTGCTTCTAGTGTTGAGAATGTAAGAAGGGAATCAAGTTATATTGAAAACCACCTAGGCAAAATGAAGGCGGGGAAATGAGCATTTTTTCCTTCCTGTAACACATATTTTGACTAACTATGCCCCTTTCTCTGAACCTTCTGCTCAACCTGAGAACTTGACTTTGAGAAGAAATAATAACTTTATAAGCTGCAGACTGATCTGATACTCAAGATGATATTTTGTTCACTTGGTTTAGACAAGTTCTAGATTTTTGTGAATAAAAACCACCCAGCCAAATTCATTGGAAAGCAATGAACACCATGCTGAAGTTCTCAAATCTTGGTGGTTGATCCAGCTTATCCATTTAGCGGTCATTAAGAAGACAGAAATTATCTTATTTATATTGGATAGAAAAATTTTGTGTGCTTAAAGTTTCATCCAGAATTAAGAATTTGTACAGTAAAAAATGAAACACACATTCCACATTTAAATGCTTTTAGCGTTCTTTACCTCTAGTTTCAAAAGCAACACTTCCGTGTATATGTGAGCCTATAAAGGAGAATAAGAAACCAATATATACATATGTATATAATAATTTTGTAACTGCTATAGTTATAATAGAGTTAAGATTAAAACTGACATAATCACATATCACTTGGTTTTAAAAAATATATCAAAGCCTTGCATGAAATTGTATTTAGGGTATATATTTTATATTATCTTGTCTTATGATTTTAGTAACTTTACTGTGTTCAACCCTGTCAATAAATTTTCATGTTGTAATTCACATTACTAAAATTAGCATCTTTATTTAAATTAAATATACCAAGCCTAACTTTAGAAAATTAAATCTTACTTTGGCTTAAACCAGTTGTTCAGCACAGGCAAACTATAGCCCACAGGCCAAATCCATTTTGCATGAAAACATGTTTTCACAAATAAAGTTTTATTTAAACACAGCTATGTCCATTTCTTTATGTATCATCCAAAGCTGTTTTCCCTCAGCAGTTTTTCTACAACAGCAGAATTGAATAATTGTACAGAAACCATAAGACTTGCAAAGTCTAAAGTATTTACTATCTAGCCCTTTACAGGAAAATTTGGCCCTTTTTAAACAGAAGCTTACTTTGTTTGCCTTACAAGTTTTAAAACATTTGAAAAATAAACACAAATCTAAGCTAGTCTTAAAAATTTAGTTGGATTTTTTTCCTCAAGAAGTTGGACTATAATGTTATTCTTGGTTTAAATAGAGAAAAACCTGATCCGCAGCTTGTATAATGGAAATTTGTGCACAGACTTTTAAGCCTACTTAAGATAAAATTTTTAAAAATCAAGTACAAAATTTAAGAAAAAGAAGGCCTGAGCTTTTCTTTATCAATATTACTGAATTACATAGAGTTTATTTCCTCTGTGAGGACATGGAACTACAAAAAATAGGCTAATAATTTGATCAAATAAATAGATCCACAGAAAAATATCATTCTCTATTTAAGAGAACATTGGCAATTATTGCAGGATTATTTCATTTACTTACTGGTAATCCCAAGGTACCATGAACTATTGTTGTAATAATTTTTATGCAGAGGTTCCCTGACATCCCAGTATTATTTCAATGGTTCCCCTAAGGTAGGAGGATTGAGAAAGGCTGCTCCAGGAATTGTGGAAATAGTGTGGAAAAGACCCAGAGAATCAGCTGTCAGTGACCAGGATCTCCTCTCTTCATCCTCAAATCATCACTGATGGACAGCCAGCCCTTCAGCTATAAGGCAAGCTTCCCTTTTCCAAGAGTAGAAACCGTGGACCCAGGAGATGAGCATGCATGGAGATACAGGTAGGAAGAAAGAACCTTACCATCTCACCATAACAAATCTGATAGAAGCGCTTGAGAATGTCATCAAGGGCACTATCTTTAAGAGGAGTTCGTCTCTCCCATTACAGAAAGGAAAGATCATTCCCCAGATCATGAAGTATAATGAAACAGAGTCCAAATGCTAATTTCTACCTCTTACCTCCCTAAGTATAAGGATAAGATGAAGCACAGAGATAAAAAGTAAGAGCGCTGAGAAGTGTGGAAAGGTAAAGTGAGATGAGAGGTTTCCAGAGCTTCCCCTGAGACTGGCCACATGGGTGGGTCATTTGTAATTTAGAACTGGACAGAATCATACCGTATCACTATTTTCTTAAACAGGATAGGGAGCAACCAGAAATTCCACCATTTCTAACTCAGTCATTAGATCTTCATGGCTGAACTTATGGCTGATAGCAGCCGAGTCCTTATCATCAAATACAAATTACAAATACTTAGCTATGGACTAACTTAACATTGGAGCATATTTGCTTTCTCTGTTCCATTTGAGACTCTAAACAAGTTTCTTTGGGAAAAAGAACAGGGAAAACAACAAGAGAGAGATAGAGAGCTGGTAAATTTTGGAAACAGATCCCAGATTTTAATGATGCCAAGAAGAGACAGCATGTAATTTGTAAAGTACCCACAGGGCCCTAAAACATGATTAGTCAAACACATAGAAAACATTTTCAAACCTTTTCTTAATTGTAACAGATGGTTGAGCAATAAATTTCTATTTCAAGTTGAAGGATGTTTTGCAAATGTATCTGGCTAGAGCCAAGACTGGTCAGAGTAGTATTTCATTGTTCGAGGAAGATGGAGTCTGTTTTAGTGAGCTGTAAGAACTGCTCCTACTAGCTGCCTGAGTGGAATTATTATTAAAGCTGCAACTCTTAGTCTAACAAAATTTCAGACCTAAAGGTATAAGCCTTCCATAGTCTTCTGATTTTACAGATAAAAAATAAAATCAACAACAAAAAAAAACACACACACTAAACTGTAGACAGGATAAGTGACATCCCCCAAACCATAAAGCCAATTAATTGCAAAGCTAGAACCCAAAATTGAAACACCCAGTTTTTATTCAAGTCCTGTTTCCACTTGTCATTACATATGTGATGTCACCAATAATAATGAAGCTCAGAAAGACTTGAAACTTGTCATAAGTCACATAGCTAGTGTGTACAAAATTGTGTACACATCCAAGTCTTCTCGCTTCAGGTTCTAGGATTTCTGCACCAGATCCCACAAAGCTGTGCTTAGTCGCTCAGTCGTGTCTGACCCTTGGCAACCCCATGGACTGTAGCCCATCAGGCTCCTCTTGCCTGGGGTTCTCCAGGCAAGAATATGCCATGCCCTCCTCCAGGGGATCTTCCCAACCCAGGAATTAAACCCAGATCTCCCACATTGCAGGTGGAATCTTTACCATCTGAACCACCAGGGAAGCCCAGGAATATTGGAGTGGGTAGCCTATCCCTTCTCCAGGGGATCTTCCTGATCCAGGAATTGAAGCAGGGTCTTCCGCATTGTAGGCAGATTCTTTACCAGCTGAGCTACCAGGGAAGCTATATTATCAGCTAATCATCCTTAAAATGGACATGTTAACACCAAAGTTCTAAAGTTGATATGTTTTACATAAGAATATATATAAAATACCTAGCACTGTGCTTGTCATATACTTAATACTCAATAGATGCTAGCTGGGCCTATTTTCCTCTATGTCCACATCAAAATGTTCATATTCCTTAGGATATGCATTGCCAAAATTCCATTAATTGGAAATGGGGGGAAGAAATGTTTCCACTCTCTACAAACCACATTATCCGTCTGCTCAGATCTTCAAGTCAGTGGTGTGGACTGGCATAGGAAGGAGGAGTAAACAGGAAAGTGAAAAGGATGTATCTAAACAAATTGCACCTGCTCACAAGTGAATGGAAAAAAACAGAAAATATATAGGTCAATCCTAGGATCAACTATTTCAGCCTCTCTCATTACTTGTAATTTATGGTAAGACTTGCTGCTGGAAAGTCTTTCAAACACCAACTGTACCACCAAGCCTTCTAAGGGAAACTTATTTCATGCCCTCACTCAGCTCACTCATGAATCCAGAAGAAATATGAGTCTCTCGTCCTGCAGTCAGATGTGAAGGCTTATGGGTAAAGAAAATGGCAATAAGAAGCCATGTGGACTGGGTCCTGCTGGCAAGAAGGTTAAAAGTGGCTCTTATTCTGCATACTCTGAACTTGAGTGCCTTTGAACTGTTACTGATTTGCATCAGAAAGCCGAATGACAACCTCAGAATCCTAACACAATCAAGGATTGAGTTGCCATTATTGTGCCCATTTTATGGATGAGTGACTGAACTTCCAACTCAGAGATTTATATATTGCACAAATTCACACAACTTGCAAGTGACAAAATCTGCAAGGGCATATTTTCAAGAAAAGGGAGTCCAGACTAGGTCATAAGAGCAAGGGTTGCAGAGAAAAGTCCAGGAACTAGAGTCAAACCACGCAGAAACATGTGGCAACCATTGCCTGAAAAGGACTTTCACTTCTCTAGGGCTGCTAGAGTTAAGAACCAACATGAAGAATGCCAATGATGCTGGCAAAATGCAGATCAAGCAGAACCTAAGCAGAGAGCCCCTCTTAGGCATTTAGAATATCAGCCTTTGCCCAAGATGTTTACTCTTCCTGGATCACTCCCAACTCTTAAGTGATCTGAAATATAAATACAAATATTAATGATACTGAAGAATTCTTTTTCCACTGAGGAAAAAACGCTGAAGTACTTTTAGTTAACATGCCCAGAGATCATCTGGATATATCAGATTGATACCAAAACTTCCTGACTTAAAACAACATGAGTTCTCTTATGATTCTGTACATCAGGATGCAGACGTGGGTCTACAATCAAGATGTCTACAGAGCTGCATTCTCTCTGGAGGCTCTCAGGGATAATCTGTTTCCTTACCTTTTCTAGTTGCTGGGGTCTACCAGCATCCCTTTGCCTTACTGTATCTTCATCCATCTTCAAAGACATCACTCTAACCTATGTTTCCATCATCACGTCTCCTTTCTCTGACTTTGATTTTATTGTTTCCCTGTTTATAAGTAGCCTCGTGATTATACTGAACCCAGCTGAATAATTCAGGATAAGCTCCCAAGTCAAAATCCTTGCCTAACAACATCTGGAAAGACCCTTTTACTAGCATATTCACAGGTTCTAGAGATTAGGACATAGACATCTTTGAGGAGCATTATTCTATCTACCAAACAGTTATTCATTTTTTTGGTGATATGAAGTTTTAAAAAACCTATTCCTCTGTTTGTATTTACCTGTACCTTTCTTCTTATAGTCCATGTTAGAAATTCCAAAACCAGCAGTGACTCCTCTCTCTCTTTCCTTCTCACATCCAGACTCTAAAACATCTCAATTTTTTTCTCTCTCTATCCCATCTCTGTCCTTAATTCCAGCTCTTTTTACATATAGGCTGGATTTTTTTCAAAAGCACCCAAACTCATCCTCATGCCAACAATTTCTTCCTGTTCCAATCAATTTTGCAAAGTTTTTCCAGTGTTAATGACAACACATAATTGTAGGTCAGTTTAAGGACTCCAAAAGCCACTCATCATCCAACAGGGTAAAGTCCATATGCCTCAATATAGCAATCTTACTGCAAACTTCTCCTTCCAGTTCCCTTTGTTCTACCTTACACACCAGCCTCACAGAACTTCTATTTCCCAAAGAAGTCTGTGAGCATTTGAGAACGCTTTGATGTTACTCATTGTATTGCTGAGTGCCCTTAGTCTTCTTCTCTAGCTGCTGCTAAGTCACATCAGTCATTTCCGACTCTGAGACCCCATAGATGGCAGCCCACCAGGCTCCTCCGTCCCGGGGATTCTCCAGGCAAAAATACTGGAGTGGGTTGCCATTTCCTTCTCCAATACATGACAGTGAAAAGTGAAGTCGCTCAGTCGTGTCCGACTCTCTGCGACCCCATGGACTGTAGCCCACCAGGCTTCTCCGTCCATGTCCATGGGGTTTTCCAACCAAGAGTACTGGAGTGGGTTGCCATTGCCTTCTCCTCTTCTCTAGCTAGTGAGATCCAAATCAGCCTTTTCATACACCCACCAAGATACGACTCAAATGCACCTTGTCAGTATCTCTGAGAATCTTTTCTCTAAATGCTGTACCTTGCCATAGTACTCATTCTCATGTATGAACACAATACCTACTTATCTTCAGTATTGCATTTATGACACTGCATTTCATTAGTTTATATTTTTATCATTGTATGTTCGTTCTTGAACTAAAGGCTCATTGAAAAAGGTGGAGATGGAGTCTCATTTTTATTTCTGACTCAGTGCTTAATACAGGTCTGGATCAAGTAGGTGCTCAATAACTTTTTTGTTCTGAGTAAAGCTGGGACTTGGGCTGGTTCTTTGCAGAACAGTGGATTGGGAAAACCTGAAAATCATTTTGCTAGTTTTTATGTGCATTCTCAGTTTAATTTGGAATGAATTGTAATACCGAAAAAGAGAATGGGGTTTCTTACGTTCACTTTTTTCTTTTTGTAATGATTATTGGGGAGATAAGATGAGGAAATGGAAGACAAGATATACCAGTTCTGATCCAACCTAAGAGATAATTTGGCCTGGGTAGAGAGAGCAACAATGGGAAGACATTAAAGGGATCATAAAAAAGGATATTATAAAACTTTGAGAAAGAAATGCTAATTTAGAGGTCCTTATGGCAGAATTTCACAGAGGTAGGTACAGAGTAATTGTCCTACCCTACCCCAGCCTGTGGGATAAGAGGGTTTAGATGGTGACCCATGAAAAAAAATCTCTATTTTGACTAAGTAGTAGAGGAGGACATGGCTCCCAGCAAAAGTTCACACTTACAGGAAGTCCCCACAGTCATACAGGAGCAGAGGATCTTCCCATAAGTGGCTTTTGGATATCAGATCTTTGGCAAATAGATAAGAGCAGAAGAACATGAAATAATTTATTCAGAGATCATATAAACTCTCTTTTGGGGGTTCCCAGAAATAATTATGTCTACTGGGGAAGTTGAGGTTCTGCCGCCATGAAAATTAGAGCTAATAGTCATGGAAAACTGAGTGTTAAAAGTCATGTAACCTCATACTTATCCAAACCTGGTAAGGCCTGAGGTCATGCAGGTTAAATAAAAAATGTAAAGAATAAGTGAAGAGAAAATGTATGATGGAATTAAAGTCAGTGTTTTTTCAGTTTTAGCAAAATGAAGATTTTGTTTACAGTACCAGGTCTATCATTAGTAGGCAATTACGAACTTACATCATTGAAGGTCTGTTTCAGATAGGAGTTATTTTAAAAGTTTAATTCAATGGCTGGCACATATTCTAGGTTTCATTCCTGAGACTATCATCCTTACCTAAAATCAACTGGGTCTTTTATAACATTATACAGCAGTTTTTTCATCTGTTGAGCAATAGTATCAGTGAACTCCAGTTTATCCATTATATAGCATAAAGGAAAGATAGATATGTAATGTTATTTCTTAAGAAGACATGGTAAAAATATCTGTATCAGACAAAGCATGATGATCTACTTAGCCTTGCTGTTAACTGAGGGGAGAAACAAAACAGTTTAGAATTAAGAAGTAAATGAAACATTAATATAGTGTATCTATTCTGTTGTGTAACTGTCTATGAGATGCTAAGTTGAAATATTGTCTAACATTTTGCCAATAGGGGGAAAAAAATAACAGCAGATGGGCCAAGCAGAAGGCAGAGCCAAATCATTTTGTATTCTTTCAGTGTAGTTTTTTTCTTTTTTTCAGTTTCATTATAGATAGAACTGTGATAGATAATCCTACACCAGAAAACATGTATCAGATATTCTCATAATTATATTACACATGTGTTTCTTTTAGGGCTACTTTTGCAAGTAGGATAGTATAATTAAGATCTTTTCTGGGAGGGATGAGTGAAATTAGATATTCATGAGGAATGAAAGAATTATGTAAGGACAATAAAAATGGAAAGGCTTCTACCAGGAAATTTCACACTGTGATGTGACTGTCCTGTGCTTGATGTTAACTGATTCTACTCATGAAGATGCTTATTAGTTATCATGCACCAGCTCTGATCTTGTTCAATTTGTCATCAGGAGCTAAGTGGTATAACAGCAAAGGCAACAGATGTTGGGGATGACAAGCCAAATTATTGGAAACTCAGCCAACCATTTCCCCTCAAAAGTAACTAGTCTGACTTTATAATCTCCTGAATTCATTTCTTTCATAAGCAATCTATGGATTTGCATTGTTGAATTGGAATACCATCTGTTTCCTGGACATAGATAACATTGGTTCCTGCCCCACATAAGTCCACCCATCACAGTTCACCTAGCATTCTTTTATTATTGTAAATCACTTCTTCAAACTACAACATTCTCAATCAGGATCATAATTGGAAAACAGATAACATTCCCCCAGGAAATTTGCATATTTTAGCAGGTCCATGTCAAATCCAAAAGCTTTGAATTGCATATTGTCCAGCATATTTTAATGTGTTTATTAGGATAGAGAAGTATGTTTATAAAATGTCGTCTGTAAACATTTATACTGAGACACACTGTTACTAATGAAAGTTAGTTTTATTTAAATAATAGCACCTTATACTGGATTACTATCTGCAAAATATATATTAATTCACATTGATTATAACAGCCCTGTGATCATTGTTCACAATTTATAGGGAAGGAAATCAAGACCTTGAGACTTTAATTTATTTATCAATTCTTATTGAGAGCTTTCTGAGTGTTGGACAAGAGAGGTATCAAGGATATGGCTATGAATAAAACAGACATGGATTTTGTCCTCATGAGTCTTAAATCTAATAGCAGAGACAGGGATAAATATGATCTGTTAGTTCAGTTCAGTTCAGTTGCTCAGTCGTGTCCAACTCTTTGCGACCCCATGAATCGCAGCACGCCAGGCCTCCCTGTCCATCACCAACTCCCAGAGTTCACTCAAACTCATGCCCATCGAGTCCGTGATGACATCCAGCCATCTCATCCTCTGTCGCCCCCTTCTCCTCCTGCCCCTAATCCCTCCCAACATCAGGGTCTTTTCCAATGAATCAATCCTTCGCATGAGGTGGCCAGAGTATTGGAGTTTCAGCTTCAGCATCAGTCCTTCCAATGAACACCCAGGACTGATCTCCTGTAGGATGGACTGATTGGATCTCCTTGCAGGCCAAGGGACTCTCAAGAGTCTTCTCCAACACCACAGTTCAAAAATTGGTCATAACTTTCCTTATAAGGAGTAACCGTCTTTTAATTTCTTGGCTGCAGTCACCATCCGCAGTGATTTTGGAGCCCAAAAAAATAAAGTCTGACACTGTTTCCACTGTCTCCCCATCTATTTCCCGTGAGGTGATGGGACCAGATGCCATGATCTTAGTTTTCTGAATGTTAAGCCTAGTAAGTATCACAAATTCTGGAAGAAAATAGAACGTTGCAATCAGAGATCAGAGCAGGATGGTTTAATTTGGATAAGAAGTTCAGGAAATCTTCCTCTGAAAAAGAGACATTGAAACTGAAACCACAGAGATCATTGGGAACCTGAGCAAAAAAAGAAAAAGAAGAAGGAAGAATGGACTAGGCAGAGATTTAGAAAGGTTTTAGATGGGAAAGTGGTTTGCCAGGCCCTCCTCCCAGGCACACGAATAGAAAATAGCCTCGCTGAGACCAGAAGTTGTCTGCTGGTTTTTATTCTAACTCTATTTGTCCTATTTCCATTCACTTTTTTATGATGCTTTCTCCATTGAAGATAGAAATGAGGTGCTCACATAGGATCGTAGATGTACAGGTGAGTAGATGCTGCTGTGAAAACAAACAGAGCAAGCAACAGAGCAGCTCATTGCTTTATGTTTGTTACCTGAAAATGCGTTTATTGTTTTGTTTTCTTTTGTTCAGTGGAGAACTTAAGTTGGTCATGTGATGATGCATTGATGAATAAGCTTGTTTTCCTGCCAAATTAATCATTATGGGTATAATGGTTACTATTTTGGGGGCTCCAAAATCACTGCAGATGGTGACTGCAGCCATGAAATTAAAAGACGTTTACTCCTTGGAAGGAAAGTTATGACCAACCTAGACAGCATATTAAAAAGCAGAGACATTACTTTGCCAGCACAGGTCCGTCTGGTCAAGGCTGTGGTTTTTCCAGTGGTCATGTATGGATGTGAGAGTTGGACTATAAAGAAAAATGAGCGCAGAAGAATGGATGCTTTTGAACTGTGGTGTTGGGAAGACTCTTAAGAGTCCCTTGCACTGCAAGGAGATCCAACCAATCCATCCTAAAGGAGATCAGTCCTGGGTGTTCATTGGAGGGACTGATGTTGAAGCTGAAACTCCAGTACTTTGGCCACCTGATGCGAAGAGCTAACTTATTTGAAAAGACCCTGATGCTGGGAAAGATTGAGGGCAGGAGGAGAAGGGGACGACAGAGGATGAGATGGTTGAATGGCATCACTGCCTCAATGGACATGAGTTTGAGTAAACTCCGGGAGTTGGTAATGGACAGGGAGGCCTGGCGTGCTGCAGTCCATGGGGTTGCAAAGAGTTGGACGTGACTGAGCAACTGAGCTGAACTGAACTGAACATGAGCAGATTTGTGTCACTGTTACTCTGGGCCAAATAGTTAATTTCCTTGGAGACAAGTTCCTTCACCTTTCAGAAAAGAAGGATAAAAGGGATTTCTAAGAGGTCTATACCAATCGCTCCTGGCAGTTACCTGCCAACCACAAAGGGAATCAGCCGTAAGATACAAACCTTAATGAAATTATTGAACCTTTGTGTCAGTCAATATCAAAGGTGGTTCTACCTATTCGTTTTCTGTAATAAAAATTTAAAAGGCATTTCTAAGCTGATTGAAGTGGATTTTTCAATTTTCAGTTGAAATAGTTTATGTGTTCTTATTTTCTGTTTTAACATAAATTATTGCTATATTGTGTGTGTTCTCGTGTATTCTGGACTTAGTAATACAAGTATCAGGGGTATCTTTTTGGAGATCTTAGAGTGTAAAATTTTATGTTGGGCAAAGATGAATGAGGTGTGGTCTTTTTCCTAGAGGAGCATACAAACATAAAAGGGACTAAATGAAATATATAAATACCAGTTATCTAAAATAGAATATGCATGTATTATGAACAAAAAATATAGGCAATGCCTGGTAATCTTACTTATGTCTTATTTCTCCCCTTTCATGTTTTTGTTGTTGTTTATATTATTTAATAAGTCAAATCCATATCTTAATTGAGCCTGAAGATATTTTGGCAAAAAGTTATCTTATTTTCATTGTACATAAAATATTTGGATTCTCAAAACTGATATATTTAGTATCTTCTCCTTCTTCCCCTTCCCCCTCCCTCTATCCCTCTCCTCCTTTTCCTTCTTCTTCTATGTGTTGTAATTCTCTTCTCTACACCTACTGTAGTGGGTTGAATAGTGTCCTCCAAAAATTTATGTACACTCATAACCTCAGAATATAACTTTATTTGGAAATAGGAAGTTTGCAGGTATGATCAAGGTAAGGATTAAGGAAATCTTACAGTATCAGGGTAGGCCTTAAATCCAATGAGAATGTCCTTGTTTGAGACAGAAAAGGACACAGAAATACAGAGAGGAAGATGCAGAGTTGGTTTCTAGAGGTCAAGGTTAGAGTTCTGTTGTCTATAAGCAAAAGAACCCTAGAAGCTGGAAGAAGTAAGGAAGGATTCTCCCCTAGAGCCTTCCTAGGGATGTGGCCCTGCTGGCCCTGTAGGCTTCCAGACTTCAGAACAATGAGAGAATAAATTTCAGTTGCTTAATCCACCAAGTTTATAGTAATGTGCTATGAAGGCCTAGAAAACAAATACAACAACCTTTCCATTCTGTTTCACGTTACAATTTAGTTTTAACTATGCTTTGGGATATGAGAAGGCTCTATGTTCACCTTAGACAAGGTGCTTTTAAAAAAGCTGACTTCTCACTGCTCCAATGCCCACTACTATGTAAATGATGATCCTCTATAGAGAGTGGAACAGTTGCCAGCGTAAATGAGTTGGCTGAGGTGGTCAGGAAACAACAGGAGGGACAGAGGTATGTCTGTCTGAGGGGTGACAGTTGATTTTCTATTACATACTGGATATTTTGTCCATTATATTAGGAGACTCTGATCTAAGTTAACAGTTTTATCTTAGCAGGCAGTTGCCCTGTTTAACACACAAGTTCTAGCCTATTTGTGTAGGTTGTGGTTCCACTAACCACAAAATTCTCAGAGGCTCTGCAGGGTGATTTTGGTTGGCTTGGTTGATTTGTGCCTCTGGATTGCTCACTGGTCCCTTCTGTTACTCTCATAAGAGAAGGAGTTTCCTCTGGTGCCTCTGTGAAAAAAAAGTGAAAGTCACTCAGTCGTGTCCAGCTGTTTGCGACCCCATGAACTATATAGCCCATGGAATTCTCTAGGCCAGAATATGGGAGTGGGTAGCCTTTCCGTTCTCCAGGGGATCATCCCAACCCAGGGATCAAACCCAGCTCTCCCACATTGCAGGCAGATTCTTTACCAGCTGAGCCTCCAGGGAAGCCCAAGAATACTGGAGAGGGTAGCCTATCCCTTCTCCAGCATATCTTCCTGACCCAGGAATCGAACCAGGGTCTCCTGCATTGTGGGAAGATTCTTTACTAACTGAGCTATCATGGAAGTCTCTAGGTTTGGAGAAAAGATCAGAGGTCCACAGAACATTCTCACGGCAGCCACTGTTATGGCAGGATCTCCATCACCAGTGCCCCCTGGCTGCTCCCACATCTCTCACTGTGGGAGAGGAATCTCAGTCCTGGGATGAAGAGACTTATTTGTCCAGCCACTGGTTGTGTCAAAACTCCTGGCTGGTGCCACACAGCTGCTGGTGTCTCTGGGTGGGAGAAGAGAGTCTCGGGCCCAGTGGGAAAAGAAAGCTTCCCTGGCCACTTATTTTCAGCAGGGATCCCAGTGGATTCATTGTCTGTGAATGCTGCCTGTTCTACTGATATTGTCCTCTGGACTCATCAGTCTGGGTGGGGAATGAGCCTAGATGCGCTGTCTTCTGTTACAGATGGAGGGTGGGAAATGCCAGGCATGACGTGCCTCCTTCAGCTAGATAGGAGTCCTAAGAGGCCCTGCTGCTCTGTTCCTCTGGTCCTAGATTCCCTAACCAACTTGCCTTCCTCTTATTGCTTTTCAGATTTCTCTTTTTGTTGCCTCTTGGAGCATTTCTAGATTTATAGTTCTTAGTGGAGAGAAATAGGCAGAAACTTTCTGTTTTTTTTTTTTTTAGACTTTTAGACCTTAAGCTTCTACTTTCCTCAGAGGGAAACAGCAAGAAAGGTATCAAACCCCCAGTCTTTAATTTAAACAAACAAAACTATCACAAAAACTAATGGTTAAGTCATAAGACAAATATGGGACAATAATGGTTGAGATATTATTTCTCACTTAAGAAAAAATACGTTTTAATGAAAATCTCTCTGGGCTGTGGATGAAAGGTGAGTTGAAGACTAGCCAGTTATGGCACTGAAGATGGTTTCCAAGATGGAGCCCTGAATGCACCTCCAGCTAGTGGTATGAGAAAGGGTACAGGATTATGAGAGAGGGTACAGGAGCCCTACAAGATGTGTGGTAGCTCAATAATAGAGAATTATACAACCCCCTTTAAAAATAAGTAATTATAATAAACCTGAGATCCTGAGAAACCATAGCAGGAGTTCCCCACTCCCTGAGTAGGCACAGTAGGACAGGTTGTCTGGAACTTAAGGGCTTGAAGTGCCTGAAGCAATCCCAGTGATTTCTCATGACCTCAGGGAACCCCCACCCTTCTCCCAGGCCTCAGAGATAGACAAGAAGTTAACTTCCGGGAGAGAGCCTTAGACCCTCTATCCTATGATAGAGGTTTCCCAGATACGGAGTGTTCAACCCAACTGCAAACTTGGACACCTGGACTGATACTAGATGAAGAGATGATAATGGCCAAAGGCCAGTTGGAACTCTGCATTTCACTGGATATGGGTCTGTGTTTCATGTTAACTTCTCCTGTCCTGATGCTATATATCCATCTCTTTCTATACCTAACATTCTCCCTGCATTGAGATACGTGTTCAGTCACTTCAGTTGTGTCCAACTCTTTGTGACCCCATGGACTGTAGCCCACCAGGCTCCTCATCCATGGGATTCTCCAGGCAAGAATACTGGAGTGGGTTGCCATGCCCACCCCCAACTATAGGAAAAAGTGAAAGGGGGAAAATAACAATTTAGTGGAATAACACTGAAGTGACTAAAAACAAAACTGAATTTACTGATTTTACCTAGAAGTGCCCAAATTAAGTTTCTCTGCCATCAAATTAAACAATAGTTTAAAGTAGAGATTAAGTTTAACTATAGATGACCTCTAACCCTCCTATTTTGATGTGCAGGCTGTGGACTTCTTAATTATGTTACTGCACAACAAAATGCATACAGATTCAAAATTAATTAGTTGTAATAAAAACAAATATACTTATATTTGCAATAGTCCTGCCCAACTATAAAATTGGGTACAGAAAGTAACTCTGAATCTCTGTATATCCTCTAACAGTCCATATTCTGTACATTTTTACCTCTTTTCCAATTTGTGATGATTATATACAATGTCTTTAAGCTAAGACTAGCACCTGTTTTCTTTTCCTCACTTGCCAAGGTGATATACTTGCATGCAGAACTTTAAGAAACTATACACAGTAGATTTTCTAAAATGAAAAAATAGGAACAGCCTAAACATTCAAGTATAGAGGAATAATTAAGTAAATTATGAAATTGTGAATTGTCAGTTATTAAAACTCAGTACTTCAAAAAAATATTTAACCATGGGAAAAACCACTCAGATTACATCAATTTGGCAATATTATAGAATGGTCAATATAATATGCTCTGTAAAGCTGTGAACTGCTACTTTTCCATGTGAGGATATATGCTTTACTTATCTGTGTCAAGTATATTTATTCTCCATCTGTACATGAAAGTCACCTCTTCACTGATTATCAGTCAGAATGAATCAAAATCACTCTCCTTTGTGCTTCATCTCTGCTTTGCACTTAGGTTTCATTACACTTGCAGCATTGTCTTATTTCTAATCTTGTTGTGTCATCCTTATCTTGTATCAGGAACCACTAGTGCTGAGATTATCCCATATTAGCTACTCAGTCTTTGTTTGTTGAATGCATAAAAAATAGACAGGGATCTGATTTTAGGCCACATATTCAATACAAGTTTCTTAGTTAATTGAGATGCTTACATCTTAAATGGGAATTGTTGATATCAATAAACACTTCTTAAGAAGAGACAAAGGAAAAGGAAAACAGACATTGATTTCAGAAGTGATACACAAATTTACTGAACATTTATAAAATGAAAGCATCAGAAGATGCCATGGAAACTCTGAACATGGATTTGAAGAAGGGTATCTTTCCTTCTTGTATTCTGTCGAGTTCAATTGATTAATTAGAGAGCTGTCACACCAGAAATTTATCTTAAATTGGAACTGCTCTTATCTGCCAAATATTTGATTAGCATTAAATTCACAAGCCTGCATTTCACTTGAATTATTTTTCCTTTGTTAATTTTCTGGAGGGGAGAAAACTAGTCAAAACAAACAAACAAAAAAAAAATGTGTAAAGAGACAGTTCATTGAAACTCCAAGTTCCATTTATTCCTGTCATTTATCAAGAACTCAAATTAGGCTTTCATTAATATTTCACCTCAAAACTCTAATTATCAGACTGTATCCTGATGAATACGACAAATGTAATCTGAGATTTAGTTCTTATTCTCAATATGTAGTACTTTTATCTACTTTAAACTCTTGTGTTGATTGGTAGTTTAAGTTTCTGCTACTAATGGATCTCCTTTACAAAATCTTGAGTATCTCAGTATTTTTTACAGTTTGACTAAAGAACTTTCTGAAGTTCTTGCACTAGTCAGGATTGAGGAATTCTATAGATTGGGTTTCTAGAAGGTTGACAAAACAATAAGGGTTAACAAATTCTCACTCCTCCATGGCACCAAAATTCATGTCATAAAAATTGTCTGATCTATTGTAACTAACCAATTGTGTGAACCAGCCATGTTTTAGAACCTTCAGGAGAAATCTGAAGTAGAACAACAAATAACCTAGGACATTTAGAGCTAGAATTTATTTCTGCTTCACTTTATGCCTTTCCACTTCCATCTGCTAAATTACACTTCAAAATTACACTTCAGAATTACCGAAAAGCAACATCTACATTTGAACACAATTCTAGCCAACTCCAGACAGATATCCTATGGCAGTCTTACTAAATGTTTTGTTTTTGAACTTGTCAGCTCTGAATTGTGTTGCCTCTTAGGTTCCTGTTGCCTCCATGGAAGTAATATTGATAGAGTCATAGATGGGACTTCAGCCATATTTAACTTGGCATTTCTCAGTAAGAATAATATCACCTTCCAGGAAACATTTTAGAAATTTGAGGGTTAATTTTTGTGTTGCCATTCCTGAGGATCTGACTGGTATTTTGTAGGTGAGAGTCAGAGGTGCTGCATGCCCTACAATGTGTGGGACAGCTGTGAAAAATGAAGACGTTGCTCATCATCTGTGACTTGCAAATATCCTTTAAAGCAGCGGGTCCCCACCCATTTTGGCATCAGGGGCCAATTTCATGGAAGACAGATTTTTCATGGACCAGGGTGAAGGATAAGGGGATGGTTTCAGGATGATTCAAGTGCATTACATTTATTATGCACTTCATTTCTATCATGATTACAGCAGCTCCAAACTCAGATCATCAGGCATTAGATCCTGGAGGTTGTAGACCCATGCTTTAGAGATCAGTGGTTCTCAAATGTTGTTATTGTTGTTCAGTTGCTCAATCATCTCCAACTCTTTACGATCCCATGGACTGCAGTCCGCCTGGCTTCCTTATCCTTCACCATCTCCTGGAGCTTGCTCAAACTCATGTCCATTGAGTCAGTGATGCCACCCAACCATCTCGTCCTTTGTCATCTCCTCCTGCATTCAGGCTTTCCCAGATCAGGGTCTTTTCCAATAAGTTGGCTCTTTGAATCAAGTAGCCAAAGTATTTGAGCTTCAGCTTCAACATCAGCCCTTCAATGAATGTTTAGGGTTGATTTCCTTTAGGATTCACTGATTTGATCTCCTTGCAGTCCAAGGGACTCTCAAGAGTCTTCTCCAACACCACAGTTCAAAAGTATCAATTCTTTGGCTCTCTGCCTTCTTTATGGTCCAACTCACACACTTTACATGACTACTGGAAAAATGCATAGCTTTGCCTGTACAGACCTTTGTCAGCAAAGTAATGCCTCTGCTTTTTAATACACTGTCTAGGTTTGTCATAGCTTTTCTTCCAAGAAGCAAGCATCTTTTGACTTCATGCCTGCAGTCACCATTCACAGTGATTTTGGAGTCCAAGAAAATAAAGTCTGTCACTGTTTCCATTGTTTCCCCATCTATTTGCCATGAAGTGATCGGACCAGATACCATGATCTTCATTTTATAAATGCTGAGTTTTAAGCCAGCTTTTTCACTCTCTTCTATCACCTTCATCACGAGACTCTTTAGTTCCTTTTCACTTTCTGCCCTAAGGGTGGTGTCATCTGCATATCTGAGGTTTTTGAAATCTCTCCTAGCAATTTTGTTTCCAGTTTGTGCTTTATCAAGCCTAGCATTTTGATGGTGTACTCTGCATATAAGTTAAATAAGCAGTGTGGCAATACGCAGCCTTGACACATTCCTTTCCCAATTTTGAACCAGTCCGTTGTTTCATATTCCGTTCTAACTGTTGCTTTTTGACCTGCATACAGGTTTCTCAGGACGCAGGTAAGTTGTTCTGGTATTCTTATCTCTTTAAGAATTTTCCACAGTTTGTTGTGATCAACACAATAAAAAGCTTTAGCATAGTCAATGAAGCAGAAGTAGATGTTTTTCTGAAACTCTTTTACTTTTTCTATGATCCAATGGATGTTGGCAGTTTGAACTCTGGCTCTTCTGCCTTTTCTAAATCCATCTTGTACATCTGGAATTTCTTGGCTCACACACTGTTGAAGCCTAGCTTGGAATATTTTAAGTATGACCTTGCTAGCGTGTGAAATGAGTGCAGTTGTACAGTACTTTGAACATTCTTTGGCATTGCCCTTCTTTAGTATTGGAATGAAAATTGACCTTTTCCAGTCCTGTGGCCACTGCTGAGTTTTCTAAATTTGCTGGTATAATGAATGCAGCACTTTAACGGCATCATCTTTTAGGATTTGAAATAGCTCACCTGGAATTCCATTACCTCCACTAGCTTTGTTTGTAGTGATGCTTCCTTCCTAAGGCCCACTTGACGTCACACTCCAGGATGTCTGGCTCTAGGTGAGTGGTCACACCATCGTGGTTATCTGGATCATCTTTTTTGCACAGTTCTTCTGTGTATTCTTGCCAGCTCTTCTTAATATCTTCTGCTTCTGTTAGGTCCATACCATTTCTGTCCTTTATTGTGCCCATCTTTGCATGAAATGTTCCCTTGGTATTTCTAATTTTCTTGAAGAGATCTCTAGTCTTTCCCATTCTATTGTTTTCCTCTGTTTCTCTGCATTGTTCATTTAGGAAGGCTTTCTCATCACTCCAAACTTTAGCCTATATCAGAATCTTATCCTCAAAATCTTATCATCAAAAATTAGTCATTACCAGAGTCAGTGAAGCACCAAATACTACACACCTCTTTCTGGCTGCATTTACAGGTTTCACAAGTAAATATGTAACAGAAGAGATTTGAGACTTCTTTCAACATAGAACCAAATATTATTAAATTAGTAAAGAGATATAAAAATCAGAGATTTATCTGCATTTCATTAATGTAAACTATTTCAAGATATTTATATACACCCTATTACAGCAGAGATGTAAAAAGTATGTATTGAAATCATTAACTTGAGTATGCTAGTTGGTCTTTAGTCTTAATCTAATATTGTCCTCAGAGATCTGTCATGCATCTGTACATCCTATGTTATTGTTTATTTTTCCAGTCTATTCTTTATGTCCACCACATGTCAAAATATACAGTTTCTAGGTCCTTTCAAGTATTAGAGGCCCATTGAAAGATTTCAAAATAAGGAATACTTTTTCTGTTAGTACCTTTATCCATATCATAAAATAAAGAATTATTTGAGTACTCACTAAAAGATAAGGCCCATTTCATTTGCAATTATAAAAAACTCCCTCATTGTATTTATTTCTCCCTTTCTAATTTGCCTTGGCATGTTAACTTGTTTTTGGTTAACTTTGCTTCTCTCTTTTTTCTACCATGTATAGATAAGTCTGACCTGCTTTTATTGGTTCTAACTTATTTTTCTTATTTAAATGTATACAGTTATCTCTCTTATTTTTCTATATGTCTTCTATAAAATGGCTTCTGATCACCTGAGAGATACCAGGTGTTTGGATAAATCCAAACATTTATTATAAGCAAATACAATTTTATAACCACCTCAATACGTCCTTCTGTAGAATCACATCTGAACATTTGCTGGTAAAATACATATGTTACTTTATTATAAGTTACTTTCTTAAAATTTACCTTTATTTAAAGATATTTTAACCTGTTTTGCTGGTAATCATATATGTAGTAATTTCAATTATATATGAATTTCTTTTCAGGGATCAAGAGGGCATTAGAAATATTTGTTATAAAAGGAGATGTTGGCTGTGATAAAGCTGAGAACACCAACCTAGTTCAATCTCTCCAGTTATTTTTGTGAAAATGCAGGTTCATAGGAAAAAATATATATATTTACGTGAAAACCCAAAGTTATATAAAATCTGAGTTTACCAATTTTAAATCCAATGATTCTACAACTAGAATAAAAACAATGTAGTTGTTTTGTCCTTTTCCTCTTTCATGGTAGAAGGTACGAAGTTGAGTAAGAGATTTATGTAATTTCTGATCATGGATTATAACAGCTACTGAATTTTCTTCATGGCTTCAGGTATAATATTTCTATGGAAAAGTTTATGTCTTGGTTTTCTCCATCTAAAACCTATAAATCCACAGGTTCTTGTTGAGCCAAAGAAATTGTGTTGTAGATGATTCTTTTTTTCATTATAGCATACCTCTGCTCTGCCTTCAGATGCTAAGAAATTGGTTCAGGCAACATTTTGAAAGGGAAACACTTCCTGGGAAAAAGCACAGAAATGGAGGCAATCATCTTCAACTGACAGAAAAGAGTGGTGAACTCTGAAGGGCTGACAACTTAATCAACACTGAATCAGACTAAGTACAATGAAATACCAGATTATTAGACATTGAAATTCCCTGGTGGCTCAGATGGTAAAGCGTCTGCCTGCAATGTGGAAGACCTGGGTTTGATCCCTGGGTCAGGAAGATCCTCTGGAGAAAGAAATGGCAACCCACTCCAGCACTCTTGCCTGAAAAAGTCCATGGACAGAGGAGCCTACAGTGGGCTGCAGTCCATGGGATCGCAGAGTCAGACACGACTAAGCATTATTAGATATTAGATTATTAGATAGCAGCCTTTAAAAGGGCAATACTTACCGTCCAGGAGCAGCCTGGGTGCTTTGAAAGCTTGGCTCAGCATTTATCATACATAAGCACTCCCACTGCATGCATCGTGAATCGCCAGCAGTTGGTCAAAAGTTTACTACCACAGGATTCAATAATTGAATGTGTCTTTGTATGTGACCCGGACAAATGAATCATTTTCAGCAGCTTATATATTTTAAACTTATTACCTTAGCCTTCCACAGAATCAGTGTCACTACCTTGGTTTTATAGCTGTTATTGTTGTCTTATTATTGTTTTATGATTATAGCTTTTGTTGTTGTTTTATGTTGCTCTCTAAGCAATAGGGTCATTCTAAGAAACAGCACCATGAAATTAGTACAGGAAAAAGGTTTAATCATTCTAAGGAACCACAGGATTTTGTTTTCTTCTCTCTGATATTAAGAGAAATGTAACACATCTAGGCTCTGCTTGTAGCTTCTCTGCCGGAAAACTCAGAGCCGAATCTGGAATACAACTATAGGAAATAGTTGGGCCCTCATTGTAGCCATATCTATCTTTTCTTTCTCACTCCTCTAATTTTTTTTCCTATTTTATTGTGATTTTATTGAATTAGTTATTTTTGTTGTTCTTCAGTCACTGTTGTGTCTGACTCTGTGTGACCCCATGGTCTGCAGTGCACCAGGCATCCCTGTCCTTCATCTCCCAGAACTTGCTCAAACTCATGTCTGTTGAGTCGGTGATGCCATCCAACCATCTCATCCTCTGTCACCCCCTCATCCTCCTGCCTTCACTCTTTCTCAACATCAGGGTCTTTTCTAGTGAGGCAGCTCTTTTCATCAGATGGCCAAAGTATTGGAGCTTCAGCATCAATCCTTCCATAGAATATTCAATATTGATTTCCTTTAGGATTGACTGGTTTGATCTCCTTGCTGTTCAAGGGACTCTCAAGAGTCTTCTCCAACACCACAATTCAAAAGAATCAGTCCTTCAGTGCTCAGCCTTCTTTATGGTCCAACTCTCACATCTATATGTGACTACTGGAAAAACCATAGTTTTGACTATACAGACTTTTGTTGGCAAAGTAATGTCTCTGCTTTTTAATATTAGTATTATTGAATAGTAATAATATTAAGTTATTATAAGTTAAATAATATTAAGCTATTATTATAGTCTACCTTAAATCTTCTATTAAAGGATATTGAGGATGGATGAATAGACTTGTGTAAATAGGATCATAATGCTTTTCTCACAGGCAACTATTCTGATTCCAATTATGTGAGATTTTGGCTCTCTTTCAAAAATTCTAGTTGCCGGGAACCAGGAAAAGAGATATATTTTCTTAGGAAGAGTGAATACCCAAGAGTATTTGGCTGGCACATTCAGAAAAGATAACTATGGAAGGAAACATTAGGTAACAGAATAGATTTTATATCTAATGAAAAATACTCTAGAATAAAATTATAATAAATTAACAGAAGTCTCAGTTGAAATTTCGTAACTCCTTTAGGGAAAGCACAAATGGTATCATGAGAGAAAGGAAGAGGATTGGTAGTGGAACTGTCTTTGCAGAACATTCCAAGCAGAGGATAAAGCTCTCAAGGTGCAAGAGCACTTAATGCATTTGAATAGTAGATAAAATCAGGGTGGCAGAAATATAAGGAGCAAGAATAAAAGTAGTATAAGGTTAAGTTAAAGACTCGGACACAGGGAGGGTTTAAACAAGGCAGTGGTATGATCTGATTTGTGTTTTAAAATAGTACTTTGACTTCCATGTATAGAGTAAACTGTGTATTGAGACAAGGAAGGTGGGCAAGAGAAGAAACATTTAGGAGTCAGTTGCAGCCCTCCAACTGAAAGAGGATGATGGTGAGGACTGAGGTGGCACCTGCAAAGGTAGAGAGAGGAGGTTGGATTCTGGACGTCCTTTGAAGACAGAACTGACATATATATCATGAGCATGGAATGAATATAATAGAATGTCTAAAAGTGATTCTCTGGTTTTTGGTAAGAATACCTAAATGGATTGTGTTATTTAATTTGATGGGAAGATGGGAGACATTGTGGGAATAGGGTAGGGAAAGTGGTGACTGGTTCTACTGGTGATATACTAATACTGGTATGGCTAAGCAGAGATGCCAAGCAGTTCATTGGATAAGTAATCCTGAGGTTCATATATGAAGCAAAGATATTTATTGTAGAGTCAATAGCATGTACATGGTTTTTAAGGCCTTAGTAGTGAATGCAGTCACCTAACGAGTATAGAAAAAGAAAAGTTAGAACAGAGTCCTGTCTTCTCCTCCTTTTATCCTTTTACTACAAGAAGCAAGCTAAGGGGAAGAAAATATAAAGAAATGCATGCCCCATCAGGTCCTGAGATTGTGATTGAGTGGGTTATAATTCCTTATCACTCACCTGTTAATTGATTCAGTGGTGGATTTGCTTGATAACTGGAGATTAATCTTATCTCATGGGGGAGTTCAGTTTTAATTTTGTTGTGGTTTTCACTTTTGCATTTTTGCATTCCATTTCCTACTTGTTTGAGCCAGGAAAGTGCCCCAAATCCATAATTATAGTTTTCCCATTATTACCATCATTGTCTTTGGACAAAATGAACAAAGATCATGGAGTCAGAAAAAATAAATAAATAACAGCAGGAGAAAGGTGTCACAACAGTAGGAAGGAAATCCAAAGATAACAGATTCATATGAGATTTTCAATATTTACAGAATATAGTCATCTATGGTTTTCCTATAGCAAATATTTGGGGTAGGGTATTTGACATGTTGGGCTTACCCAGGGGCTCAGTGGTAAAGAATTTGCCTGCAATGCAGGAGATGTAGATTAAATCCCTGGATCAGGAAGAGCCCTGGAGAAGGAAATAGCAACCTGTTCCAGTATTCTTGCCTGGGGAATTCCATGGACAGAGGAGCCTGGTGGGCTACAGTCCATAGTGTTGCAAAGAGTTGGATACGAGTGACTGAGCATGCACACATCTGACATGTCCCAATATCCGAGGCATTAAGTGGACACTGAAGATTGGGATTAGCCTTCAAAGAGCTTACACTGTGTTATAATGTGTTGCACTTTATCTTTCAGAATGGCACACACTTTTTTTAAACCTCCATTTAACAGGTACAATAATTAAGGCTAATCTGTCCTGTAACACACAAAAATTGGAAAATTACTATAAAATTTTATAAATATCTAGGTTTAAGAGTTGAATTTTTAAGTGCTATCTACCTAGCCACCTATCTATATCCTTAGTAGGCAGAATCTGAAGTTATTTTATAAAATTAAACAGATTTCTCAGTTACAAACTAAAATCCATAAGTATTTAGAAATAAGCCTGGAAGAATGAAGTACGCCATGCTTTCAATCTATTCTAAATATAACAGAAGAGTTTCATTTATGTCTTCAAAAAATGTTAAATGAGACTTTATACCAAATTAATTATTGAGGAAACAAAAAAGAACATTTTTTGAGAACTGAGAGACAGCATAAATTCCTGTTCTATAAAGAGGTCCCTGTACGTTAGGTTTAGTACATCACCTGACCGTGTGATTGGAGTCATCTTTTAATAGAGATGCAAAACAGGAATCTGGGCTAGTTCTAGGATAATGGCTAAGTGTTCAGCAGGGATGGATGTTAAGTAATCTGGTTTATTACATTCTGTTTATTGCATTTTGAATACTTTGAAATGACAATTTAATGTTGCTGAAATCATAAGGAGTGCATTTTCTGCCAACCACTTTTTACTGAAAACCTGTGAGATATGACCAGAGATCAGAGGCTAAATCTTTATAACATTATGGAAACTAGAATGAATTTCTAAAAATGAAAGGGCAACTCTTAGCCGTGAAGAGTTTTATGTTTGTTTTTAACAGACATTTTACTCCCAAGCCATGACTCATATTTAAGAGTTTCCCACTTCAGAACAGACCCTTGAGGCAGGGAGTTTTAAATCATAAACTTAAGAAAACATCGATTTGTTGCAACTTTTGAAATATAGGCTTTGTGTGACCTTATTCAGGATGGAGAAACACTGGTCAATCATGAAACACTGACTTATTGGAAGATAAAAAGCTTCAATAGACTATCATGGCCAAGAAAAAAATTTCATGTAATGAGGTGTTTTTATATTTGCTTGTAGGAAAAAGAAGTACAAAATATTATATTTCCTGGCTTACAAGAATAAGAACAGGAAATATGTAACCTGTATCTTTTAACTCTGTTATGGGATGATCGAAATAAATACATTACTTTATTGACATTTAATGGAATGAGGGGAAACAGAGGCAAAAGAAAAAGAGAGATGAGTTAAACAGGAGGATGAAGATCTAGGCAGAGGAGAGAACTCAACTGAGAAGCAGGAAAAAGAGAGAGGAAAGCACCACGTATTTAAAAACATGAAAAAATATAGTTATCCTTAGGATTAGGTTTTATTGAAGATAACAGGAAATGCCAAAATAACAGTGACTTATACAAAATAGATATTCATTTCTCTCTCACATAAAGCCTAAGCAGGCAGGACAGCTCTATCAGTGATGGGCTCATTTGGTCATATTGCCCTACCCACCATAATACAGTGCCATATAGTCCAAGATGGATGCTCACATGCTCCTCCTCCAAGTCCATATTCTAACCACTCTTTGGGAGTATGGGATAAGGAAAAATGTACTTTCTTCCATTAGTCAGTTTCCCTGAAGTCATACACTTTACTTAGTCATATGGCCAAACCTAGATGTAGATATAAAAGAATCCAAGAAATGTGAAAGTTATTTCAAGCTTAAAATTGGAGTTTCTGTTACTAAGGAAAAAGAAGAGAATGATATTTCTATAGACAATTAATACTCATTTTCCCCATAAACCATCCTTTATTCATTTGTCTGGGATCACAAAAATTAGAGGGTTTTTTTGAAGCTATAAACAAAGTAATATTTTCCACTTCTTGTGAAGAGTCAACTTGTTCTGTTTCTATGTTTAATAATTAAATAATAGTTTGGAAATCAATCTATATTTTGCCATGAAATTTTGAAATTTCTCAAGTGTGGAAAGGAATTACTTGAAATTTTAACATTTATTTTGAGGTGTTACATTATTTAGTCAATTTACCATGCTCATATCCTTGATATTTTCTTCCTTCCACAATTCCAATGTACAGTCAGAATCTAGTGATATGATTAGTTAAGGCATCCAAGTTTCATGTATTCTTTCAATAAAGGTGAATGATTAAATGTAATTAAATTGTTATTCCTTTGTAAGGTACTGCATAAAAAATAAATAACTAGGGAGAAAATGTCATTTTAAATCCATAAAGCCCCTATTTAGATTAAGGAGCTAAGGCTATTCCTTCTACAGAGAATGACTCTAAAATAATATGTCAAAGAGAAAAATACACAAAAATTATATTTACTGTATGTAGTATTTACCAGTATTAAAATACATAATCATATTCTAACAAATAGAATGCTACATGACTTCCAAGGCTAGATCTAAAAGTTGATATAGTTTCTATGTGGCGCTCTCTTTCTCCATAACATGAACATTTGTAGTCCCAAGCTGCCACATGGAAGTCCAACTAGTCATGCCACCATATTGGAGAGACTACGAAGAGATTCTACATGGACACAGAGCAAGATACCCAAGAAGCCTGTCCTGGCTGTGGTAGTGACACAGAGGCTTGACATAACCATCTGTTTTTCCAGAAACAGGTATGATCTAAGATGGAACCGTATATGACAGTTTATTAAATCCATTCACTGGCTAGTTATTTTTGCTGATTAACCTGATTAAAATCTATTCAGTAATGATCTGAGATCCATCTCAGGAAAACTCGACATATAGGTCGAAAACTAAAGACTTAAATGTCACAGGTAGTATATGTTTCTTCAAAATACAAATTTATAAAGAATTTTGTTCAATGAACAAAAGACTTTTTGAGGCTTAATGACTTGATTACTTAGCACAAAATCCTACTCTCTTATGGAAGAGAAAGAAACACGACACAGAGGAGACTTAAATCCAGTGGAAATAATAATATGTAGTTCCAAAGCCCTTTCATAGATATGATTATATTCAGACTCCACAGCAGTTCTCTATTTCTATGCTAGAGATGAGCAAACAGGTTCAAAGAAGCTAAGTGTATCTCTGTTCAAGCCCCACTTCCTCTGCAACCACTCTGACTAAATCTGCTCCTCTCCTTCACAGTGCTTATAACGTTTACAATTTTCATTCATTTATGTGACTAGTTAGATATTAAATTTGTTTCCTCCACAAGATTGTACATTTCACTGGAGCGTGAATTGTGTTTGTTTTGCTCACCGTTGTAACGTCTAGCACCTCTCACAGTCTAGTTTAGTTTAGGATTCAATGATAGCTTATGAATAAATTAATGAAGTGATACTCTCCATTATTGATGAAATAACATCCAAAAAGCACCAAACCATTAAAGTGAATATGGACTTCCAACTCTGTAGCTCTTCCCATGTCTTAAAGGACTTTAACTCGGGTCTATACATGATCGGAAAAATCATGCAATCTCATCAGACTTTTAAAATGCTCTCCCACTGAGCTAGAATTCAAAATTTTAAACTCAGTCATCCAAAAGAAACAGACAATCACTAACAAATAATAAAAGTAAAGGTTTGTTTCAAAGAAATTTTTTTCATGTATTCAATTATTTATATATTTCTTTTCCAACAAATACTTTTTGTACCTCCTATGTATTTAAAACCACATTAAGTGCTACAGAAAATATAAAATTAAGCAAAATATGCAGTCCCTATCTCAGAGTCCTCATAATCAATTTTAAGAGACTAGAAAAACATGTCACTTTTTAAAATGGAAGATGATAAGAAATGATTAGTTTCCAAAAGCAATGTGCAGGGAATTAGTCCTGTTAGGCATCCGTTAAAGACTGAAGTTGTTAGATGAAGTTTCATGAGAAAGGCCAAACAGAAGAATAAATCATGAACTAATTGTGGAAACTGCACATATGTCTGAGGCAACTAATGGGTGGATGGAGTACAGCTTGGAGTGGGAATTAGGTGACAGTGATGGAGAGGTAGGCAACGAACAGATCGTGAAGACCCTTATGTTCTCATAATCCTGAAACACATTCGAAGCCACGGCATAATTTTCTCATTAGTAAGTCATCTTGGAAATAATGTAGATGTTAGAATGGGATAGATTAGGGTAACAATGACTTATAGGAAATAAGCTATGAGTATTCTAGATAATATAGCTATGAAACGTCAGAAGACAGAAGTTACAGTTCTTGCGAACTGAGTGATTTGAGTGAATTCATGAGGTGGAGGGAGTTGAGTATGTTGTAGAAATAGAGCATAAGTCCTAGGATTCTTGTTTTAGAGGTTGGGAAGAAGATGGTGCCATTTATTTGAAAATAAAAAATAACTCTAAAACATGTAAATTTATAGAAGTGGATAAACCATTCACTTTATATGTGTGTGTGTGTGTGTGTGTGTGTGTGTGTGAAACAAGGTGGTAATGAAAATGCAATGGTAGATATCCTTGTGGCAACTGCACTTTAAAACATAAGATAGGAAAAAATATAAATAGACCATATAAGCAAGAGGATTGATACAAAGTAGAGCAAGCAGAGTGAAAATAAAATTTGAACATCATTAACACATTCAGTGGTAGTCATTCAGTGGACACTTCAGAGAGTCATATAGGATCAATACGTATTGAGAAGATCAGAAAGATGAGGACAGAGCTGAAAACTACCAAGAGTTATGGTTTGAACAGAACTAGAAGAGACTGGGAAGAATTGGCCCAAATATGTGAAGAAAAATGGGTGAGACTAATGACACCCAAACTAAGGGAGGACAGAGTGTGTAAAGAGGAGATAGTTAACAGTGTCAGGTGCTGCTGTAGGTTCCAATAACATCAGAATGGAAAATAAAGAGGGTGAATTTGATGATTAGGAAATTATTGGTAGCCACTATTAAAGCAGTTACAGTTGAGTGACAGATGTGGCAGGTAGATTTCAGCAGGTTGATATGGAATTGGCAGTGAGAAAGCCAGTTCTTCAGTGAAAAGAGGTTAATTTTCAAAAAGTTTGACTGCAAAGGCAAGGTGAGAAGTAAGTTATTGAGGACTGTGTGGCAAAGGCAGGGGTCTTTTTATTTTAATATGCCAGAACACAGTGTGTGTATTTGCAGCAGAGATTGTGGTGAGCTGGAGGGAGGAGCTAACTAGAAGAAAGAAAACCATTGAATTGACAAGAGCCTTAAAGAATCTGGAATGGATACAATCCAAATTACAGGTAGAGATATTTGTTTTGAATAGAAGACTGTGAAATTCAAGGAAAGTCCTTGAATGTAGTACTTAATGTCATAAATCTGTTGGAGATAGCAGAGGCAATTCCTGCCTGATGCTCTCAAAGTTCTCAATAAAATTGAAGGTATGACAGAAAGGATTCAGCAGTAAGTAAACCAAGAAGGAAATGAATTGGTGGAAAAGAAGCCCAGAGCTGTATAGAGTGGGTGGAATAAGGAGGTAGAGAAGATGAGGGTCTTCAATTTTGAACGTTGGCTGAGTTGATGTTAAAAATACCAGATAGAGTATGGATCCTGTCAATTAGAGTGGACAGCCCTCAATCGAGATGTTGGAATTGGGTCCTAGAAACACTCTGGGCTGCATTTTAACCCCTCCTTGTACCTCAAGGAGATCCAGAGTGGTCCCACAGTTAGTGGCTTGGTTAGTTAAGCCAGTAGGCATGGGGGAGCCTGGAAATAACAGTTATTTTTCAGATTATGTGCATTCATTTCATCAGTTTGACTATTGGTATGGTCATGGCTTCCATGGTAGCTCAACTGGTAAAGACTCTGCCTGCAATGCAGGAGACCCCAGTTCAATTCCTGGGTCAGGAAGATCTACTGGAAAAGGGATAGGCTACCCACTCTAGTATTCCTGGGTTTCCCTCATGGCTCAGCTTGTAAAGAATCTACCTGCAATGTGGGAAACCTGGATTTGATCCTGGGGTTGGGAAGATCCCCTGGAAAAGAGGATGGCTACCCACTGCAGTATTCTGGCCTGGAGAATTCCATGGACTGTTTAGTCCATGGGGTTGCAAAGAGTCGGACACCACTGAGTGACTATCACTTTCACAACTGTACAGTGGTCCCTTCATATCTGAGGGGTATTAATTCCAGGACTTTCAATGAATACTAAAATTCTCAGATTATCAGGCCCCTTAAATAAAATGATGTAGTATAGGCAGCCCTCCGCATCCACAGGTTCTGCCTGTGTGGGCAGAGGACCAGCTATACAAACTGATTTAGTATCAGTCTTTGGTGTTGGCTAGGGGTAACAAAGACAGTCAGGCTGCATAATTTGGTTTTTACCTGTTTTTTATGCCAGTGGGCAAAGAGACACCAAACCCTATGGTGGACAGTGTTGGTCTAGAAAAATTGTTTACTTGAAGTTCACTGCAAGTAAACAAGATCTTTTGGCCCAAAATTCAAGATCTTTGCTCCAGATTTCAAATAGACAGTGAGAAAGTTGTTTTTCTTTTTTCTTTTTAATTTTATGACTCACTAGAGCTTATCTCTGGAGGGAGAAGATTAAAATAATAAAGTAATAGTCATAAGCATAGGCTTTTCTTATCTACCACAACTCAACCAGACAGTCCCATCATCACACTCTCAAAGTTACCGTTATCAATTATATCATCAGACTGAAATTTTTATTTCCTAGCATCCTAGTCTAGGACAAATATATCCTGATTTTCTTAGCATATTCCTTCTGTACTTCCACTCCAGCATTATTTGACCACCTCAAGTCTTTCAACATATTGACTCTCATTTTTCATTATTCACTCTCCCAACCCATGTCCTCACTTGCTTCTTACTCAGTTCAGATGCCATAGCCCAGCATTAAAATAATCTTCTGCATCTGCATTTTTTTTCTCCTTTCTTCCCTCTGAAGAATTTACAATGTAAAACCCCTACTCCTGTTCATCAAAACTCACTTGCTTCTTCCTCTGTACTTGAGCAGAGAAAAAAGGCACAGTCATGTCAATTGTTTTACTTTAAATTCAAAATAAAAGCCCATAGAGGATTTTTGCCATTGCTGGACAAACCCTCAACATTTCCCTAATTCATTTACTCTCCACCCTACCATACTTCTCTTTCCCATGCTTCCTATCCTCTTTGCTCAAGATTTCTCCTTCTCCCTTTTAGCTGATGTCCTTACTTCTCACTTCATTGATAATATAGCACATACAGCAGAAACTACATAGAGTTGAAATATCTTGGAAGGTTCCTCATTGGAGACTAAGACATCCTCTCATAAGAAGTCTAATAAAACCACTTTTTCTCTCTGGTATTGAAACTTTCCTTAGTTTGGTATCAGATAAAGTATATAGCCTATATTCACAGTCCATATTGTACCAAAAGATATGTTTTTAGATATTATAATCATCCTTTCTGTAGCTAGATACCCACTCACTGACAGTTATGTGGGAAATGACCTCAGCTCACTCTGGCTCTGGAGCATAAGCTCATAGAATGAAATGACGGGACAAATGTTTATACTATATAGATATTAATTTCTGTAGCTATTTAAACTCTTATATTTTGAAGTGTGGGAGCTACTGAGTGTGAGCTGTTAATTCACAGATGCATAACAGATGCATGATGTGACCCCACTGAAAAATAAGATTCATTATCAATTTCTTGTTAAATTTGGTAGTCTATTTAAAATGCTTAGCACAGTGACTGTCATATAGTAAAAAATAAATGTTAGCTATTATTTGCAGTGTTAACATTCAAGAGTTTATGTTACACCCAAGTGGAGAGGACATATGAATTTGAAGATAAATGATGATGAATGATAAATACTAAATAACAATTATAGGTGCATAGAACAGAATGATAACATAGATCAGATGCCTCCTCAATGATTAGATGTGAAATGTTATGCATAAAAATACATGACACTATAAGAAGAAACCTAGAGCTGCAAACCTACAGTTCAGAAAAGATACAGGACAGCACTGGAGATAATTTTCAGACCATTTCCAGAAAAGGAAGCCACAGAATCAAAGTTTACATGCATATGCTTTATGGTTTTCAAGAAATATTTACCTTCATTCTCTTTCTCACTTGATCTTCATGGAACTTAGTTAATAGGACAGATATTCCTATTTTCATTCTGCTAATGAAGAAACTGTTCATAAGAGAGTCTATGACTTGTGTAGCCTCCTTCCACTCAGTGGTAGGGCCAGAGCTACACGGTGGTCCTTCTGACTCTAAATCCAACACCTTAACCATTGTGTTCTTCCTGTTTAGCCTGCAACAATAATTCAAGGAAAATAAATGTGTTATTATGTAAATGTCAGGCTTAATATATTGCTTAAAGTACTTTGTTGTGTTGACAAAGTCCATTTAAGAAGAATGAGAAAATCTTTGAAAGTTGTGCAACCACCAATACCATTATCCCATTAGCTAGACACACTGGTATCATCTTAATTCAAATATTTGTAAGCAGAAAAAATATGCTAATTTTTATTCACAATGCCTTTCCTATCCCATCTGGCACAAGCAATTTCCTTTTGTGTGCCTTTAAACTGTGTTATAAAGAAATCAATTTTACCCTGAGGGCTTTCACTATGAATCTTACAACTTTCATTTTGGTTATTTCTCAATTTCATCATCAGTAACAAATTGTTCATCTGGGGGGGAATTGTGCTTGTCAATTTTTCTAGTTTAGCCCATCAAATTTCTCATTAGTTCTTGCCACTAACAAAGGCCTTTGTTTTCTTTCCAAAGTTGTCAGCAGCTATTATAATTGTCTTATCATAAAAACACAGTTTTTATTAGTATATAAGTATTAATTGGAAAATTAACTTTTTGAATTAGTTTATAATGAGAATTATTATGTTTACTGACACTTAGTGGCAAACAATAAAAAGTCAGTTCAACTAAATATGTTATTAATAATTAAAATATAAATATCTGTCTTCAGTTATTCAATTACATATTTCTTGCAGTTTTCTTAATGACTTCAACAGTTGATTTGAAAAGGCTGCTGATGCATAGCTTCAGCTTCCTAGAAGTCAGTGTTATCACTTTTATTAACTCCTTATTGATTCACTACTCTAAGTTGGGCTCAGGTTTGTTATCAGGGACATGAAGGTAGACAAGGCATAACTCCTGACTTAAAGAAGTCAGTCTAAAAATGTCACAATATCAGCAACTCCCAGTTAGTCAACATTTTTTGAGTAATGAACTGAATTTCAGGTTTGTTTTTTTTTTACAAGGTACATAATTTTTTTTCCATTGAAATATCATATCAACCCTGGAAGGAAAACACATGGTAAATAATGTGAAATCCACAGAGCTCACTTATTAAAGGTTATGCTAGACCTAGGAAGCGACAGGTAGATTTAGGATGTGAACCGTCTCTTGTCTCCTTCTCTCACTATGATGAGATAAGAGCCACAGTGGTGGTGATGCCACCATGCTACAGAAGCACAGAAGAATCACTGTCTCACTTTTCTTGGCCAGTGCTGCTCAGAAAGACCTGTCCTCAAGTGTTAGTCAAAGAAAATCCCATACTCAATGGGCTCACCATTTTCCTAGCACCCACTGTCATTAGAACAACCTAGGAGACAGTGTTACCCACAGCATCCCTCTCCACAAATCATCAGGCATTACTGAGGCTTCAGGTCAAAGCTTCCAGATTTAATTCTGCTCTAAGCCCAGAGCCATGACCACTTAAACTCCCACTGCAGTATCATACCCAATTTTTAGTTCAGACAAACAAGCAGTTTTGAACCCTAACTCATGTGCCAGCCACTGAGCCAGGAAGTTTGATAATAAATTAAATGACAAAAATAAAGTTAATAAAGGGAAGATTAATACATGATGTCCACCTTCAGAAATTCTAAGTAGGATGCACTACAAGCTCATTTTTGATGAGGATGAAGAGTACAGTAGAATTTTTTTTGAGAAAGAAGTGGCAGAAATGTTTATTAGAAATGTCCAAAGACTAAATATTTATCATTTTCTTTGGTCAAGTTCATCAGTTAACTTTCATATGGTCAATCCAATGATAATTTCTTAATATTCTTCTTGCTAATTCTGTCAGTAGCATCGACCGACCTTCTTGCAAAAGACGACTGTTAATTTTTTTGGAATTTTGCAAGCCTACTATTAAATAGTTCATAGCTTAAATTTGGCCAAGGTAGAAGTATTTACATTTGTTAAATATTTACCATCACACCACTGACTCCACAACATTACACTTTTAGTTCTTCACCTACCTTGCAACATTTTCCTGATCTTTCAACCAGTGACCCAGGGCTATCAGTTCTTGGACCTGTTCTCTCTCTCTCTCTTTTATTTTTTTAGCTATACTCACTCTCCATGATATCTCATCCAGGTCCATAGTTGTTAATGACTATAAAACTTATATCTACTTTTTGTTGAATACAGAATGTTCATCTCTAGCTTTGACTGTTCTGCAGAATCTCAAATTCCATCTATCCACTGGCCTTGTTGGCATCTTCACTCCAGTGTCTAACCAAGCATTCCAAACTTAATGGTCCAGAAGCAAAGTATGTCAAAGTGAAAGTGAAAGTTGTTCAGTCATGTCCAACTCTTTGTGACCCCATGGAGTATACAGTCTGTAGAGTTCTCTAGGCTAGAATACTGGAGTGGGTAGCCTTTCCCTTCTCCAGGGAATTTTTCCAACCCAGGGATCGAACCCAGGTCTCCTAAATTGCAGGCAGATTCTTTACCAGCTGAGCCACAAGGGAAGCCCAAGAATACTGGAGTGGGTACCCTACCCTTCTCCAGGGGATCTTCCCAACCCAGGAGTCGAACCGGGGTCTCCTGCATTGCAGGCAGATTCTTTACCAGCTACTAGGGAAACCAAACTCTTCCTCAAATATGCCTCTCCATGAGTTCTTCCCATGTCCCTGGCCAAAATCTTAGCATGGTCTTGACTCTTTTCTTGATCTTACACCCCTCACCTAATCCATCAGCAACTCTTTCTACTTTCAAAATACATTCTGAATCTACTTCTCACCATCTCCACTGCCGTTTCCCTAGTTCAAAGTACTATAATTTCTTATTTAAAAAAATGCAATAGCCTCCTAGCTAGTATCCCTATTCCATCCTTGCCAGCCAGAAGTCTATTCCTCCACTCCTCAGCATTAATTTCCATGGCCTTCCACTTCATTCAGTGCAAAATCCAAAGTGATCCCAATCATATCCAACATGAACTCTCGCTATCTGTCTAACCTTGTTAACCAGCCACTGGCCTCTCTTTCCCTAGAATCTAGACACATTCATCTCCTTACGATTTCTCTATGTTCTAAGAACCTTCAAATAAGAGCCTTTGCTTTTCTTTCAGGCTACAATATTCATTGCTTGGATGTCTGCAGGGTTCATTTTCTTCAGTTATTTACTCAGATGTCACCTTATCAGAAAAGACTGCCATGATCACCCCCAAATACTTTTATTTTCCTTTTATAGTCCTTATCAGTGTGCCTTAATCTTACATTTATGTGTTTAGTGTGATTCCCTCCTTTAGAATTTAAGCTCCAAGAAGGAAGAGACTTGGACTGCTTTGCTTACTGCTGATTCCTCAGCTTTTAGAACCATGCTTTGCACTTAGCAATATTTACTGAGTAAATGATGACTAAAATGCTTTTTGTGTGGTTGTTCACTTTTGTTGATATAAGCTTCAGCTCCATGAAAGGCTACCAAAAGATTGTATACCTAATAAATTCTGAGAATCTGTTGATAAACCCCTTGATATTTTTACCCAATTCTCCCAACAGAACCAAACTCAACATGTCAAAAATGAACTCATCATTCTATCCACTGGAATAGCAGGTATGGTCCAGAACTGTTCAGGAAGACTGTGGTCACTGTAACTTTCACAGCGACTTTTGGTTGCCTACTCAATAATCATGCCTCCCTTCTTCTTTCTGAAAGAAAAACATTTTTTTTTTCTGGCATTCACTCCTCCTCAACATGTTTTAGATGATACAAATTAAGTTGTCTTAGCCAACATGATTTGTCAGTAATTGATTTGAAAGAAGCATGTGGTCTAATTTTAGCCTGTGAAATGTGAGAGGTAGTCTGTTCAGGGAAGGAGATTTCTGAAAGATGTTTCTATACACATATAAAGACAGTTCTTGTTCCTCTGATGGTTCATGTCTTATCTGCATTTGATGCCTGAAGCTACAGTAGGTGACTTGTGATCACAAGATAGCTGGCAGAAGACAAAGCTTATATCCTAGCTTTAGCAGAGAGAAAAATGAAAAGAACTTGGCTCTTTAATAATATCGGTGAGATAACTAACCAAACCCAGGACACCCTGAATACAAAAGCAGAGTATTTTTCTGCTTATGTGAGATAACAAATTTTCCTTATTGTTTAAATGAATTAAGGCAGTTTTCAGTTACTTGTTGAAAGCATTCCCGTTTGATGCCAGCTAAATACAAATCTTTCTTTCTGACTTTCAAAATTCTTCACCTTATATCTGTGTCCTCCCCCATCTATATCCTGTTTCAATACACTTCACCTTTGAGCCAAACTGGAAGGCTGCAATCTCTTTTGGGATACATTCTTTGATTCCCCATGACCATATCTTTGTATAGGCTGCCCCTCATTCCAGAAACACTCTCTGTTCATTTGTGCATATAAAAATCCTCAGGGTCCACTCATCTCAGAAGGTATCTCTTCTGAAAGATTTCCTGATTCCTGAAATAAATCTTATCCTTTGCTGTTTAGAATCCATGTTGCCATAATGAGGTCATAACTTCTCTCGTGACATAGATTTGATCCTATTCTATAGTATTATATACAATTCTAAATCTTACCCCCACACTTAGTCTTCTCTGTATACTTTAAGCACCTGACTGTCTTAGTCAAAAGGAATATGACTTGCCATCTGGTTCTACAAAGATTAAGTTATTAACCACTGTGGTCACTGACCTACAATACAAAACAAGGCCCTCAGATAATTAGATCTATTTCAGGAGAAATTTTTATGAACCCAGTTTCTTGCTTCTCAACTTACAGCTCTTACGTTGTATTTTTTTTTCCTGTTGATGTGACACAGAATTTTGCATATGCAGGAAAAATTTCTTAAATTGAAGCTCTGAAAATATTTCTTTATCTCCAGTTATAATAAGTTAAATAATGTATTCTTATAATTTTCAAGGCACCACACTTAAATCATTATCTTGTGCTCAAATCACTATTTAAAAATAAAGAATAGAAAAAAAAAATGGGTATTTAATGATCAACATGTTTGGGTTTTCTTTTTCTTTTTTTTGATTGGCAAGTACATGCTACAGATAATGCAATACTTATTTTTCACACATCTGCCGTAGCTAACCAGTTGGCCAAAGTAGCTGTTTTATTGGCAGTGTATTTCTGCAATATATAGCAGATGCTTTAAAGAGATATAAGGAAGCTTGCCATATATGATGCCAAATTCTTCACTGAATTAAAAGGAATAGAGGGAACTATAGAAACATGTATCAGTTTACAGTTAAACTTCTTATTGAAATGAAATACCTCTGGTTTAGCATATTTCAAACAGACTTGAGATTCTTTTCCTGTTTTGGTTTTTTATTTAAAAAAATTGAACTTAGCAAGAGAGTGAAAGGCAGGGAGAGGCAGGAAAGGACTTAACGCTGATTGAGTGCCTAATGTATGCCACATACTATGTTAAGAACTTTAAGTACATTCTTTTATTTTAGCCCCAGAAAAATCATGTAAGGAAGATGATTTTAATCTCCAGTTTACCAAAGAGAAACTGGAAGCACAGAATTCTGCCCATGAATACAGTTATTACATGATAGAATGAGGATTTAGAACCCAGGTAATTGATATACTAGATACATTGGTAACTTAATAATATTTTGAACTAAAAGTTAAGAGCTACATTTAATAATATAGAATTTTTAAGATGTAATTTGAGGAACTAACAAGTTAGGATTAATAGATGAGACAAATGCCCATAAATAATATAATATAAAGAAAAATCCAATAAGACCATAAGGAATTCAGAACTGAAATGCTGAACTCTCTGAATTTAGATTTCCCTGTGTTCTTGCCTGGAGAATCCCAGGGATGGGGGAGCCTGGTGGGCTGCCTTCTATGGGGTCGCACAGAGTCGGACACGACTGATGTGACTTAGCAGCAGCAGCAGCAGCAGAATGGGCAACTGATGCTTAATCCCATTGGTAGGCTCTGAGGAATTGCTCTGCTAGCAAATGGGGGAGCTGCAGTAGTTATCTACCCATTTCCATCTCTTAAAGTTTGAGGATTATCCCTGAGAGGTGGTAAATCCCCAGGACTTTGGGGCTTCCTTGCTCTCCAAGCACTCGCACTGTGTTAAGAAAGTGCCTAAGTCCTAAGGCAGAGAAGCAGAGATGCACATTCATGGCGCAGGATGTGTCCACAGCTCAGGGGAGGTGGGGTGAGGAACACAGGCAGCCACATAGGGGGATACAAAGGAGAAATGTTGAAGGCATACTAAGGAAATCAGGGCAGGCTTCACAAAGGAGATGTCATTTGAACAGGGCATTGAAGAATAGTTAGAATCTAACTCAGCTAGGTCTGGCAAGAGGTAAAGAAGAAGAGCAGGAAGTAGAGTTGAGTTTTGTTAGTTTCAGTCTACCCTGCCCACCCAGTTTAAAATTGCAACCCATCCTTCCCACCATTCCTTTCCACAATTCTGATCCCCCTTATTTGACTTTCCATTGCATTTATTAAAACAGTACATAATTCAATTATTTCTTATATTTACTCTTTACTGCCCATACCATCTGGAGGAGGGCACGGCAATCCACTTCAGTATTCTTGCCTAGAGAATCCGATGGACAGGGGAGCCTGGCAGGCTACAGTCAGTAGGATTGCAAAGAGTCGAACTCGACTGAAGCTCCTTAGCATGCATGCATGCATGTCCATACTATTCATTTCATTAGAATACAAGTTCAAGGAAGGCAGGAATGTTTGTTTGTCTTGTTAACAAATGTATCCTAAGTACTTCGAACAGTGCTCAGAACTTCAGAGTAGTTTTATTTGTTAAATGAAAGAATGAACCTGATCGTTCAGCTCTTGAGTTAAAGGATGGCTATCCCTAAGTTTACTGAAGATGGAGAAGCTGAAAAGAGAAGAAAATATGAGAAGAGAATTAATGAATTCAGATTGGAACCCCATTGAATTGGAGGTACCTGGGAGTCATCCCAGCCTTATTTCAGTACGCTGTGGAGGAGGAAGGGCAGGAATTGATGCTCAGTTGGCATCAATTCTGTGTCTTTGCTATTTAACTTGATATTCAACATCATACACTTGATACACCTTCAAGGATCTTTTTCCTCAGGAAATTATCTACATTTACAGCATTAATATACTCTGGCAGGCACAATAATCTCACATTTTTCTGGCATCATCTATCCTCAAGAGCCTCTAGGATTTTGTGCTAAAAAGTTATTTTTCTTATGGTTTTGCCTCTACTTTAAGCTGAGAACATCTATCACAGGAGCTGATTCTGCTTGGCAGCTCTCAGTTACTCAGGAGTCCTCTTACCATCACTGCGAAACTCAGGGATCTGCTTTCCCTTGGACTCCCTCTTCTGCTCTAATATATCACAGGATTCTCCTCTGACCCTACATGCTGGGTGGAACTTGGGGATGCAAAGTCTTTAGAGGTGAACTCTGTTCTCTGACTCTGTGTGTTAGTCAGTCTTATAATCAAGATTATTCTAGCCAGTACTGACACATATTCTAGTTCTTGGGTGATCAGATATAAATACTAAAGGTTCAAGTGATAGACAATGTCTGTTTCTGACATTTAAGTTTACACCTACTGTATCCTGACAGTGAAATTTGCATGTATAAATTACCATAATTTGGAAATATTCTTAATTGTGTTGAAGTTTACCTTTGCTCTAATGATGAAGAAGTGGTTTGTTAAGCAAATTAATAGAGGAAAACCATTGTGAACAGAATGCTTAAAGTTTATAACTAATTCAAAGATGAAATTACTTTCAAGCAAACTTGAGTGCTTTAAAAGCATCATTTACATTTATATGTAATACCTGGAATGATATAGTTGTTTTTATTTATTCCTTGAGCCTATTTCCCAAAGCATTCTCTTAAACTATGCTCTCATATTTTATCATCTAGCTTCCTTGATAGTAAAACAAGTGGTTTTTTAAAATATACAATACTTTAGATTCTTCCCTAAATCTGCTTCCACCCAATCAATGAGGTTTGCCAAAAGTGAATTCACCAGCCAAGAAGCAACATCCCCAAATTAAAATGTCAAAAGTCCAATGCTGTAAGCTTCAACATGAAGAAATTTCAAGTTTTATAGCCTTGTTTGAAAAGAACAAATAAGCACTGGCTGAGTATTATTTAAGCCAGAGGCTAAGAGCTCCCTCATGGGCCATAGCACAGTGAGGGGGGCCATAGCCATGTAAAGCAATCTGTTGAAGGAAACTTGTGCCTTTAGAGATAAAGGAGCAAACAGAAGAATGACTTTTTCAAAGTGTCTCATTGTCTGACCATTGATATTTCCCTTTCTTATTTCATACTGCAAACATTAATGTATTTTTGTCTTGATAATTACTGGTGCTGAAAGACATCTCTTCTGAATATTGTGTAGCTGTTCCTCCCTCCAAATATGATTCTGTTTCAGTCAGAAATTCTCCATATTTATCTACTTTGTATGAGATCGTTTGAAGAAAGAACTTGAAAAGGCATGTCTTTAGTTTTTGTCCTAGTAATTAGTGTGATGCCTTTAGTTTTTGTGTTTTAACTCTACAATGTAATTGTATATGACATTACTCCTGGGTCTATAGATTCACCAAATGAATTTTTCTACTAAAAATAGTTATTCATACTAATCATTCTTTGCTCACATTTTTTTTTTTATTCTACAAGGAAAATAGTTGCAAGCCAAAGACAGACAGGAAACAGAAAGGCATCTGGGGACAATCATTGACTCGCACACTAGGGTGAAATTAGAGGAGGGTGAATGGATCAGGCTTACACAGGGCTGACCAGCCATGTCTATGCCAAAATTAGCTCCAGTATCTACTAAACAACTGAGGAAGGCAATTCATTTAATGATGCTTGGTTTAAACTCTCTTCTATGTTACATCCATTATTGAGACCCCCTACACTGACTGGCTTAGAGACTCTCTGGTTCTGTTTCTCTAGAAAAAAATTTCTTATTTCCTGCAGGATGTAGGGGCTTCCCAAGTGGCACTACTGGTAAAGATCCCACCTGCCAATGCAGGAGATTTAAGAGATGTGGGTTTGAGCCCTGGGTAGGGAAGATCCCCTGTAGGAGGGCATGGCAACCCACTCCAGTTTTCTAGCCTAGAGAATACCATGGACAGAGAAGCCTGTTGGGCTACAGTCCATGGGGTCACAAAGAGTCAGACAGGGGATGTAGAGGAAGGTTAGGTACCTGAAACACCAGGGTCAGGTGAACACCCTAGAGTAGTAACTGGTCTTCATCAGCTCAGTTCAGTCACTCATTCATGTCTGACTCTTTGCAACCCCATGGACTACAGCATACCAGGCTTCCCTGTCCACCACTAACTCCCAGAGCTTGCTCAAACTCATATCCATTGAGGTGGTGATGCCATCCAAACATCTCATCCTCTGTCATCCCCTTCTCCTCCCGCCTTCAATCTTTCCCAGCATCAGGGTCTTCTCAAGTGAGTCAGTTCTTCACATCAGATGGCCAATGTATTGGAGCTTCAGCTTCAGCATCACACCTTCCAATGAGTATTCAGGACTGATTTCCTTTAGGATGGATTGGTTGGATCTCCTTGTAGTTCAAGGGACTCTCAAGAGTCTTCTCCAACACCACAGTTCAAAAGCATCAGCTCTTCACACTCAGCTTTCTTTATAGTCCAACTCTCACATCCATACATGACCACTGGAAAAACCATAGCTTTGACTAGACAGACCTTTGTAAGCAAAGTAATGTCTCTGCTTTTTCATATGCTGTCTAGGTTTGCACAGCTTTTCTTCCAAGGAGAAAGCATCTTTTAATTTCATTTAGTATTGCCCTTCTTGGGAATTAGGATGAGGATTGAACTTTTCTAGTCCTGTTGCCACTACTGGGTCTTCCAAATTTGCTGGCATATTGAGTGCAGCACTCTGATAGCATCATCTTTTAGGATTTTCAATAGCTCTGCTGGAATTCCATCACCTCCACTAGCTTTGATGACAGCAGGGCTTCCTAAGGCCCACTTGACTTCACACTCCAGAATGTCTGGCTCCGTGTGTGTCTGTTTCTGTACATGTATAGGAAAAATATAGGGAGGAAAGGTGAGTATGTAGTCAGGTGGAAAACAGTGAAGAGTCTGGTATAACAAGCAAAGAAATTTGTTTTATCCTGAATAATATGATCATTGAGAGATTTTAAGCATGAGAGTTTCACAATTAATTTTACAGTGTAAGTTTTCCACTCCAACAACAATTTGGATGGAGAGTAAACTGGAGGGGTCAAAACTGGAAGCACATAAGAAAAGTTGGAAACTATCTCTGTAATCCAGTCAGTGAATGCTATATTCACTAGCTAAAATCATCAGGAGGAATGGAGAAAAGGTAATAAACTAAAGATATACTAGAATGTCAGATTAGATATGAAATACTAAATAAAAAGCAGGGTTCTAAATGACTCAATAATTCTGTGATAAGGAGGATGACTTCATTTTTATTTGTTTGAAAATAAAAAAATGGAAACACAGGATGGGGTTTAGTAAAGGTAGGAGGTGGATTTTAGATATTCTGTCTCTGAGATACCTACAAGTCTTACAAGTAAAAATATTCAGTAGCAGTTGGATACATGGTAAATAGATTGGGCTTTTCAACACCCAAATAAATGATAAAAAGGAAAAAACTATGTAAAGAATAATTTAGAAAAACTTCCCACATCTTTTAATCTCATTTGTACCTATGACTTTACATAATATTTATAAACTAATGGTTCTGAATATATAACTTTGGCTCTAATCCTTATAATCCACCTGAGCTGAATCCCTGCTCAACTGTTTTCTAGGCAGTAGTACCTTGACATCTAAAGACAGACTAAGCCTTATCCTTTATTTATCCTGGTTAATAGATTGATCACTCCTTAGTTTCCAAGGCAGAAACCTCATTTCATTTCAACAACTCCTGTTCTCTCACTCATTGTATCAAATCAATTATCAATTCCTTTCAATATTAATCAAGTAAATATTTTTGGAACCTATTCTACCCATTCTGTCCTCACTGCTAATTCCTTGGTTCAGACTCATATAACAACCTTCAGTCCATCTATTGCACTGGCCCAGAAGAGACATGATATCATGGTTCCAATATGGCTTTAGCATCAGGTACCCCCAGAATACTCAAGGCAGTAAAGTGCCTCTATGCAGTGAGCATTCTGAAGTATCTAGGTTTAGATGCTAAAAAAAAATATATGCATTGAAAACCCAATAATTATGCTTGCAAAAAATGTAGAGGCATAGATTGATATAGTAATGCATTCTTATGTTTAAATGTGGAAAAGCACATGTGTACAAGTAGGGGTTTGATCTTAGCTCACCTAAATTGACATCACAATTCATCTAATGGTTTGCATCTTAAAGTCAGTCACAGTGCACATAAACAATTATTTGATCTCTATGAGAAGGAAATGGCAACCCATTCCAGTATTCTTGCCTGAAGAATCTCATGGACAGAGGAGCTTGGTGGGCTATAGTCCATAGGGTCACACAGAGTTGGACACAGCTGAAGGGACTTAGCGTGCACCTGATTGGTCATTCATTTTGTGTTCATTTTAGAAGCATAATCTAACACGTTCTGACTATGTTTTCATATATGGCTACATCTACCCATTTAATAGCAATACAATTATTTTTTTTAAAGTAGTCAGTCGTATCCAAAATAATAGACAGTTGGAGTCAAATGAAAAGGGAAGAGAATATCATAGCCTTTTAAAATGCAGGTTTCAAAATGCATCATCTCCATGGCAAAACTGAATGTCAACAGTCTGTATTATGGTTTCTTTACCTGGCCCTAAGCTAGATATCAATATCAGTTTCTCAGCGATGTGTTATCTTTTTAATTATTTTACTTTCAGGTAAATTATTGAACATAGGTATCCTTGCATGTAGACTGTAAATGACAATAAACAACTAGGACATCAAAAAGCTTAAGTTACTTATGGTAAGTATGTTTACAGTACCACCCACCAAATGTCCATTACCCACAGTCATTTTTCTTCATAGACATTCCTTTGGAGTCTATTCTAGAATTCATGCTGATAATGAGTTTTTGAGCACTAACTTTATATGACACAGGGTCATATTTGAAAAATTTTTATCAAAATAACTGGAGATGTAATCTTAAATACACTTCATCAATACAGCTGTCTTTAGTCCCTGGGGATAAATAGTGACAAATGAGGCTTAGTTTTTGACTTGTGTACCTGCTGCTGAAACAAGAGTGGGTGTTTTAATGGAGCTCTTAAGTGGATAATAGGCATGCAGTGAGGTATGGTAATGAGCTCTATGTATGGTTGCAGGATTATATTTTTCACTGTGTTTCTGCACAAGAAAGTGTTTGCAATTTATAAAAGAATCAGAAGCCTATTTACATGGCCACTGGGATGTGTGCTAAATTTCCTTATGCATTTAAATATCCCTATTTTCACACCCACTACAACCATTATTTAGTTTGCAGATTCATTTAACTGTATAATGTGTTCTTATTAACTGCCAAAGAAATCATGTCAAATTAGGTGTGGATTTTTATTATGTTAAAAAAAATAAAAATTACACAATAATGCAACATGCTCAAACTGTTTTAAATCACAAAATGGGTATGAGGAGGAAAAAAACTTTGGATAAAAATCTTTCATCCAAACCTTCACATTAATAAATTTAATGTTAATGTACTCCAGTTACAGGAATGCATTAGCTGTGATTTGGGGGACTGGTTTGATGTAACTACTAGAGAATCTAGATTCTCTAATTACTGAAATGTGATAGACCACAGAAATGACTACAAACAGATACAAGGAGCCATGGAATCATGACAAAGCAGCAGAAGCTCCTGCTTTTGCAAATCTCAATGTAGTTGGTGTAGAAGAAAGAGTAATCAAAGGTACAAGGAAAAGCTACGGTTGTTACTCTGAAAATAACATATTCTGATATCCTAATAAAATCAAAAATTGATTTCCTGCAAATAAGATAATGTGAAAGCAAATATACAAGAATTTTATTAATATGATGCCTTATATTTCCCACTATATGTACCTACAGAGGGTGGGGCTATGATTTGATAGAAACAGCACAGACTTTGGTGCAGACAAGTCTGGACTCCCATCCTACCTATGAAAATTTCTAGCTATAAAATTTGCAGATTATATATCATCTTTATTGTTGGTTTTCTTCTTATTAAAGTTTGATGCAGGGGTGTACTTCTGATTCAGATGAGCTCAATTCTCTTTATGATCCTATAGAGTCAAGATATTCTGAAGATGCCTCTAAATGCCACACAACTAGATATTATATTTATTCAATATATGCTTTTTAAAGCATTACTGGGCTCACAAGAAATTTTTTAAAAATTTAATATCCTTCCCTAATTTTTCTTAAATAGAACTAAAATCAAATGGTTTGGCCTTGACAATATCTGAATCAACTTTAGGGCCCTTCTCTTTTCTTGAAAGATAGCACAAGTTCACAGACAAATAGCTCTATGGTCCAGTGGAGCAGGGTTTAAGAAAGCCATCAGTTTTCCTTCATTTCATTCTACATTCTCTGTCTCCTTTAGTACAAACTGGCAGTGTCTGCTGGTATAATTCCATCTTGATTCTTGTCCTCTGCTGAGATGGTTGATAGCATCCATGGTCATGTTGTTGCTGTTTAGTCGCTGAGTTGTGTCTGACACTTTTGCGACCCTGTGGACTATAGCCTGCCAGGCTCCTCTGTCTATGGGATTTCCCAGGCAAGAATACTAGAGTGGGTTGTCATTTCCTTCTTCAGGGGATCTTCCCCATCCAGGTATTGAACCCATGTATCCTGTATCTCCTGCATTGGCAGGCAGATTCTTTACCATTGAGCCACTGGGAAGTCCATTCATGGTTCATACCCACACTTAATCCCCTTATCAAAAAGTCATTCAGACCCACCCTAGATGTTCTTATTTCCTGTAATATGAGCAGGCCAAGAATTTTCCAAGCCTCCAAGTTCTGTTCTTTTTTGCTAAATGATTTCATTTTCCATTTATCACTCTTCTGTCATATTTTACTGTAAGTAGTCAGGAAGAACCAAGCCTTTCTTTCAATATTTTGCTTAGGAATCTCCTAGACTAAAAGTCCAACTTCATTGCTTGCAAATGATATCTTCCAGAAAACATCAAAACACAAATATAATTAAGCCAAGTCCTTCACTGCCTTAGCAGGGATTGCCTTTTCTCCACTGTCCAGGAATATATTCCTCGTCTCCATCCAGTTCAGTTCAGTCACTCAGTCGTGTCTGATTCTTTGCAACCCCATGGACTGCAGCACGCCAGGCTTCCCTGTCCTTCACCATCTCACAGAGCTTGCTCAAGCTCATGTTCATCAAGTCAGTGATGCCATCCAACCATGTCGTCTTCTGTTGTCCCCTTCTCCTCCTGCCTTCAATCTTCCCCAGCATCAGAGTCTTTTCTAATGAGTCAGCCCTTTGCATTAGGTGACCAAAGCATTGGAGCTTCAGCTTCAGCATCAATCCTTTCAGTGAATATTCAGGACTGATTTCCTTTAGGATTGACTGGTTCAATCTCCTTGCAGTCCAAGGGACTCTGAAGAATTGTCTCCAATGCCACAGTTCAAAGACCTCATCAGAATGGCCTCTACCATTCATATTTCTACCAACATTCTGTGCATCATTATTAATGCATTTTTTAAAAGATTAGAGCTTCCTCTACAGTTCTTTTCTTGTTCTGAGCCCTTACCAGATTGCCTTTAAAAATCCCTTAATAGCAATGCTGAATTTTTCTGGTATGCACCTCAAAACTCTTCATCTAGTTCTAAAATCCACTTGCACATTTTTAGATATTTGTTAGAGTGGAACTGTACTTCTTGGTATAAATTTCTGTCTTTGCTCTGTCTCTCATTATGACAGCTCCAGACTCATGACCTCATTCAAAATTAACCACTCCCTAAAGCCTCCACCTTTATATACCATCACACTGGGGATTAGGAATTCATCATATGAATTCGGGGTGGGGAGACAAATGTTCAATCCATAGCACTGCCTTAGTTCTCTACCATAAACTTTATTAAGCTGTACAGTTATTCGCTGTTCATTTATCTGCTTTTTTAAATTAGACTTCATAACAAGATTTTTGCCATTTTTATGGTTGTATTCCATGCATCTAGCATAGTGGTTGTTGACTTCAAGTAAATATTTATTGAATTGCAGAAGGAATTAATATGTAGGAAGAGGGAGACAGATCTCTCCTTTTTGTAATATAATTTTTCAATATTTATTAATATTTCTCTAAAGGGTAGCAAATGCAATTTTATTACTTTACACATTTCCAATGAATTCATAGTTCTTTTCATTAATTTATAGTTTTGTATACTTTTTTTTCTGAGAAGCAGAGAAAAGAGAGAAGTTAGTATTAGTGTATAGATAAACTCACATCAGGTACTGTCTCTTTCAGAAGTTAGTGTTAGCATTCAGATCGAAATGTCCTAAAAATCAGCATTTAGTACATAAAAATGATTCCTTAAAATGATCAGTATTATTATGGTTCTTTCTGTGATGTGATAGAAAAAAAGAACTCTATTTTTAATAAAGAATTGTATAACTTCATGGGAAATATGAATAATATAATTAGCTAAAATCCACACAACTGTTATTATTGGGGAAAAAAGTGTTCTCTTTTTTCAAAAATGACCCATAAGACATTGAAAACACCATTTTCCAGAATCCATGTTTTTCTTTTTCCCCATCTAAGATGTACTGAAGTGTTAAGGAACTGGCAAATAATTGTTTTATCATTCAATCTAAACTCTACCTGATGCACACTACATAAATTCAAATCTGTTATTCTCATAGCATTTATTTCAAATTGATGTCAGTTTACTGATTCAAGAACATTTAATTGAATTTGTTGAATAAAGGAGATGAAGCATTTCGGGGGAAATAGGAAATGACACTGATATTGATAAATTGTGGAGAATCAATTGATAGGTGCCTCCAAAGTATGACTTGGGAGTAATTAGTTCCATTTTATTAATTTCTAAATCTGTCTTCTGTTTGTAGCACAAGCAGCATTATACCAATAATAAAAGATATAAATGAAAATAAAATCTCTCCCACCCCACTAACAAATCCTTTGTTTTTACTTTTTATATTCTCTTAATCATAAGAAAACACATTTTATGCATTTGAAAGTACAGTGTACACTTTAATGTTTTTTGTACTTGACAGTATGTTATAAACATTCTTACATGTTGCTATTCTTCCCAACAATACATTTAATGGGAAGTTTATAGTCTACAAATTGATACTGTGCTATTTACTGAACCATTTCTCAGTTTCAGATATTAAGCTGCTTTCAGTTTCTCACTATTATAATTAAGTTAGCAATGAGTACTTTTGCATATGACTTTTCATTTTTCTTTCAAATAACATAGAGTATCAACAACAGTAATAAGAAGTTCAAAAACTTTAAAATTTTCAAACTTTTTGCCATTTGGTTTTCTCAAAAAATGAGTATTAATTCATCCTCAGGGCAATGTACATTAGTGCTGTAGTTTCAACAGGAACTTGCACATATAAGCTAATTTACTAGTTGTAAAAAGATACATCATTTGATTTTACTTCTTTAACAAATACTCACATTCAACTTTGTTCCCTATGTGATTATTGGTGTGTAGGCTCATGATCCCCTTCTAGATTGCAGCTCCCTAACATAAGGACTATTAAAACCATGACAAGGTTTTAAGGGGAGCTGATAATCTTCTGAAGGGAAAATGATCCTATCCCTCTTTTAGCCCCTTCCCAATTTCCTGGCTTATTTTTCAACTATGTCTGACAGGGATTTGTATTATACTTTATTCTTACCACAAAATCACTAACAATATTTTCTGATGTTGAAACATGATATGTATCATTCTGCATTCATCTTATAGAGGAAGTAGGGATGCTAATTAAGATGAGAAGGAGGAGAGGTGCAAACTCTGTAATTACAGAACAGCAAAGGTGTGTCTATTTGACATATAATCTAAGAAATCATATAAATAAATATAAGGACCCCTGAATTTAAGAGTACCACTGAGTTTATTCATGACTGTGTCACTTTAAGTTTACTATTAACACTTTGATTCTAAGGGGACTTTTAAAATGTATTAAATTCTAACTTTGTTTAAAAAAAAATAGCTACTTTGTTTCAAGTGCTTATTATATACCAGACATTTATATATGTGCTTCTCTGATAGCTGAGTTGGTAAAGAATCCACCTGCAAATGGAGGAGACACCGGTTTGATTCCTGGGTCAGGAAGATCCCCTGGAGAAGGGATAGGCTAACCTCTCCAGTATTCTTGGGCTTCCCTGGTGGCTCAGCCAATAAAGAATCTGCCTGCAACGCGGGAGACCTGGATTTGATCCCTGTGTTGGGAAGATCCCCTGGAGAAGGGAAAGGCTACCCATTCCAGTATTTTGTTCTGTAGAATTCCATGAACTGTGTAGTTCATGAGATTGCAAAGAGTCGGACATGACTGATCAACTTTCACTTATATCTAATTTTGCCAACAGCCCTATTAAATAAATGTTCATTATCTCTATTCTATGGACTAGGAAACTAGGAGTCAGAGAAGTTAAGTATCCTGTCTGGATCTGTGTTGTAAATGGCTAAGGTGAATTTCACATCCAATATTGTCTCTCTCTAAAGTTATGATCTTTCACTTATACTGAGTCATTTGAAAGGGTAAGTATATTTTCTTCTTTAAACATTAATTTTCTATTACAAAGTATACTTTAACATTAGTATATTTTAAGACACGAATCAGTTATAATCCATGTAATCAAAACTCAATGAACTACTATGTCTGCTTAAAGCCAAGAAATATTTCTTTCCATATAAATTTTCACCTGAATTTTAAAAACCCAGTATGAATTTTATAAAGGTCTTCCCTAGTGACTCATATAGTAAAGAATCTGCCTGCCATACAGGAGACCTGGGTTTGATCCCTGGGTCAGGAAGTTCCCTGAAGAAGGGAATGGCTGCCCACTAGAATGTTCTTGCCTGGAGAATTCCATGGACATAAGAGCCTGGTGGACCTGGGGCTACAAAGAGTTGGACACAACTGAGAGACTAACACACACATGAATCAAAAACACTTACAAGGCCTTATCTCCCAAAGCTCTGTTATGGTACAGGCTATATGCCATTTTTGACCATGATTTTCACCTTCTTGCTTTTGTACCTTAACCTATTTTCAACAGCAGACTTCCTTCTTTAACTATTAGGGGCCTAATCCAAAGGATATCTTCCTTATGACAAATTTATTAATTACTTGAGTCAAAGTAACTTCTACCTCTTTGGAATAGCTATATGACTTTGTTCTATTCTCTTCTACTTCAGTTTTTTTATTCCATGCAGAGTATGGAGAGAATGTTGTACATGGAGAGAATGTATGAAGTTGTACAGATGTGATTCAGTACTCTTCCCTAGTCTAAATTATGTCACGTTTCTAAAGATCAGAGTGCTAATTACCTACTGCAAGCTAAGTGAGTCAGTTGTGTCAGACTCTTGGTGAGCCCATGGGCTGTAGCCCACCATGGGGTCCATGGAATTTTCCAGGCAAGAATACTGGAGTGGGCTGCCATTTCCTACTCCAGGGGATCTTCCCCACCCAGGGACAGAACCTGCATCTCTTATGCCTCCTGCATTGACAAGCGGGTTCTTTACCACTAGCACCACCTACTGCTATGCGACAAATAACCCCAAAACTTGGTGTCTTAATAAGGATTTCTTCTTGCTTTTTAGTCTATGAGTGAGCTACATGGTTCTTCTGGTCTTGGCTCCACTTACTTATGTATCTTTAATGAGACTTGTATCAAGAAGGCAGCTTTACTGGTGTTGGCTGGGTTCTTTCATGTACTTGTTAGTTGGCAGGCAATAGATGATGTAGGGAAGTCTCAGTTAGGATAACTAGACTCTTCCCACATAATTTCTCATCCTCCATTAAGGTAGACTGAGCTTTCTCACATGGCAGAGACAGTGCCAAGAGAGAGCAAGTGAGTATCTTTGAGCCTAAGCTCAGAAATGACATTCACTTCTATCATAGTCTCTTGGCCAAGAACTAATCATAATAGAAGTTCAGATTCAAATGATGGGAAATAGAGTCCACCTCTTGAAGGGAGGAACTGCCAAAATCAGCATAATGGGAATACCTACATTTCAGAGCTCATAAAATATTTGATTAAAATCTTTAGCAATTGCTTTAAATATATATTTATATTCAATACATGTTAAGTTACATGTTCTTTACACATCTCAGCCTGACAAATCCTGCACATAGTCAGTCCACAAGAAATACTAAATGAATGGATTATAGAAACATGTAATCTAGAAGACTTTCTGGAAAATAATTATTTAATATTTTAATAAAATATGCAATTAAATAGATACATTATTGCCTCAAAATTATATTTAACTCAAATTATATAAGATGTATAGCAAAATAAAAATTGATGCTAAAAGTCATGACAACTTTAACCATTTTCCTTCAAACTTCTATTTCCTAATTTATATTTTCATGTCATATAAGAAGTGGGAATTTTAAAAGGAAATGTTTGATCATTTTCAATATAGAATTTGTTCAGGACTATTATTTTTGGCAATAGATTTTCTTTTATGGGATCAAAATAGAGTATACAAATTCTGCATCACATGCTGGGAGAAAATCAGTATGGCTACACACTTCTCATGCTTCAAGGATTTTTACCATAAGAGGAATCTGCAGGAACATAACACCTTCGAACTTCACTGCCTCAACGTGTCTTAGATAGACATGGTGAGAATGCATTCTCGTGAGTTTTACTTGCTGAAATAAAGCACACATCATGTTTAGTAGCCAAACAGATATGCTGATGTTATTATACTTACAGTTTTATAAATAGAAGCCACCTTATCTTGTCAGAGAGCTTTGAAACAATAATCTGAAAAAAAAAAAAAACAAACAGCATTTCCAAGATAAAACTGAATATTTACATTTATATATGTAGTAAAATTCAGGGTTGGGATTTGAATCATATGAAAATCAATAAAATTTCTCTCATTCAATAAGAAAATATAATTTGCTATGATAATGAAATTTCTCTAATTAATCTTCTGGTACAGATTCATATATTTCTACAGAACTCTGAGCAGGCACTTCAGTATTTCTAACGTTTTTGATTGGCTTTTTATCTTTTATAGTGTCAAAAGCAATTTTCATACATACAAGAAAAATGCCTAAGTTTGAATGTGCCATATATAATATTTAAGCGTTTAAAAGTATTGTTTCAAAGTTATGAAGTGGTTCAAGAAACACAAACAACAATGTAGAATAATATAAAAATCATGTGCCCAGCACCTAGCTTTATCATGTTCTCACAGTATTTCATATTTGCTTTGGGGTTTTCTCTATAAAATCTTTCATTTTTCCATTACCTTCTTTTCTTCCCACAGATAATCTACTCTCAATAACTCAATGTGTTTATTTATAGTTAGATTTTCTAATATTCCTATTTGTATTTATCTATAAACTATATACTATAATTTTGCAGAATTTTGAGCTATCTATCATGTTATAGGTATTATTTTTCAAATTGCCTTGTGATCTTTATCCATACTGATATATGTGTTGCTCTGGTTTGTTTATTTCAACTGCATTATTTTTGTAACATTCTGTTTTATGACTATTGACACTATTTATTCTCCTGTGGATGGATACTGCAATTGTTTCTTATTTTTCCCCTTTCAAACAATTCTGCCAGAAAGTCTAGGACATATCTCCTTTTGTACACATGGAAGAGTTTCTCTGCTAAAAACAAACAAACAAAAAAAGGTGCTGAATTGTAGGGAATATTCTTCTTAGATATTACCAGTTCACAGTTCATTTGCCATTGTTGAGAGTTCCCTTTCTCCAAATTTTTCTTTCAGTAATAAGTTATGTGTTTTCTTGGTATCATATAATGACATCTGCAATGTGTCTCTTGACTCAGATCTCAGTGTCCTACTCAACCATGGTAACTGCCAGCTTCTTCATCAAGATCATGAATCCTGATTAAACCTACCAGTTCCTGCACCATGGATCAAAGCAAGGAAGATGCTTATTTTGGGAGAGGAAGAAATCAAGAATGTTAAGTATGGGACCTCTCTCTCTTCCCATATAAAAAGTACTTATGATTTGTTAAAGGTAGACTATATCCAGATGAATCCTCTGCAAATAAGCATACAGATCTCACAGGGCATGGTTCTTGGTATTTTATAGTCTGGGAATCAGTAGTTAAGAATTCTTACCTCTCCACTCCCAAATTCTCCTAGGAAGGCTATATATTGAGAAGTTAATCTTGTCTTTGGAATGAGACACCTTTGGTATGTGTTGTGTTATACACCAGGAGCCTCCAAATTTTGTCCTCTTCCCTCCATTACCTAGAAAGGAGGCTTTCTAGGAGAAGTTGGAAGTGGAGAGGTAGGAATGCTTAACTACTTATAGTAGAGAACTCACATCCACATGAATAGTGATAGTTTTGCCTCCTGTTCTGATTTTGATTTTGCAGGTAGCATCAAGTTTGTCTGATATTATAATGATATATTTCAATGCTATATCATTATATTGATATAATTATATGTTAACCTCTTCAATTCCCAGTAGCCTCATTTATTCCAAGAGAAACAACTGGGAATCAGGAAAGGAAAGGATTTTTTCCAGCACAGCCAGAAACTAGCAAACCATAGACTGGAACGCACTGCTTCTGCTTAGAAAATGTTGCTTCTCTTATATCATTCTTCCAAAATGACTCCCTTTAATTTATGTTGTTTTTCCTCTGAGACTTTACTGGCATTTGCTAGACAAAACTGACTTTTGCAATGAGTTTCTAGAAATAATATTGTATAAATATGAGCTTTAGACTCAATGTTATATAGGTCCTCTGCATCTTATATTCTATCCCCTTTTGAGTCTTACAGTCACAGGATTTCATAGTGGGGGGGAATCCTCAAAAGTTGGTTCAACACTACTGACTTACAGATAAGACAAAGGTGAAAAATTAAACATAAAGGGGTTACTTTCCCAGTGTCACACTGCTAGCAAGTGGCAAAACCACTATCATACTTTTTCTAAGAATGATAAAATGCTATCAATATCTGTTTCTCCAATCTAAGTATCCATCAGAAAAATTTATGAAAGAGAAATAAAGGGATGCCTTCTCCATGTATGAATTGCTTATATCTAAACCATCCCTGGGTGTTCATTGGAAGGGCTGATGCTGAAGCTGAAACTCCAATACTTTGGCCACCTCATGCGAAGAGCTGACCCATTGGAAAAGACCCTGATGCTGGGAGGGATTGGGGGCAGGAGGAGAAGGGGACGACAGAGGATGAGATGGCTGGATGACATCACCGACTCGATGGACATGAATGAGTTTGAATAAGCTCCGGGAGTTGGTGATGGACAGGGAGGCCTGGTGTGCTGCGATTCATGGGGTCGCAAAGAGTCGGACACGACTGAGCGACTGAACGGAACTGAACTGAAACCATGGACAGAGGAGCCTGGCGGGCAACGGTCCATGGGTTCATGAAAAGTTGGACACGATCAAGCAGACATCCACATGTCACACTCTTTTAATTGATGACAAAGCCAAATCTTTGGGTGTCCAACTTAGGCTGACTTAACACGTTATAGTATGTAACAAGGGAAGCCACCCAACTGTGTTTTGCTCTCACTGCCTGTACCTGCTTTTCTCCTTTCACTTCCAACACTTCATTAACACCCTGAAGGGAAAAAGCCCTAACCCTGTCACCAGACACAATTTGTTTCTCCTCTTGAATTAAGAATTCATTAATTCCTCACTAATAATTGACCTCTCCTATCTTTGTGACCCATTTTAGCTCAAACATATATTTGTCATAAACTGGAAGCCTTTTTTTTTTTTTTGCACTTTCCAAGCATATGTCTATACCTTGAATTATAGAAATTATAGATGAATTCATGTTTCTTTCCTCAGTACATAGCAGATTAGGTGTTCTGTGACTATTTGTTAAGGAAAGAGATAGAGAGAGAAGGAAGGAAAGAAGGATGGACTCTGATCAACTGAAGCCGGACTATGGTAAGGGACAATAGCATTTCAGCAAGAGAATTGTTTTCAAGAGTGGAAGGAATTGGTCTGAAATGAGATGGTTCCCTTTCAGAGTTAAGTTTTTATTTGTATCCATTCTAACCCAAGCTAGGATTGTGTATATATCCAGAGAGAATAAAAAGGGCTCTGTGTCAATTGAAAGGTCTGTTTCACTAGACTCAGTAATGATTTGGGACCCAAATAACTCTGCTGTGGAACACTTCTTTTTACAACTGAACATAACATACTTCACAAGTGCAGAGGTACTTGCATATCGGCAGCAGTAACACTGGCTCATGCCAGCATAGATCCCTGGACACAGTGCCGTTAAAATAAGTGCAGAACAGTTTTGGAGCAGCAGCTAGGAAATCCCTATTATACTAGCAACCTTGGCTGTGACATCAGCAAATCTTGAGAGTGGCTAGTTTTCAATAAATAGTGGTGGTAAAAAATGATCTGATTCTAAGGCCTGTGAGACGTTATCTCTGCTTAGAGCAGAGATGTGTCATCTTGGAGCAGCATTTCTGTAGAATTTTTAAGGCTGGTGGTGGTGGGATCCTGAAGCAGTTAACAGAAACTAATTGACTCATTAAATTTCTTTACAGATTCATCCATCATATATTTGCCTAGTGCCTTACCTCTATGTCAAGTCAGAGTCCTAAGTGTTTGTAAGTGCTGGACACACACTATAGGACAAAACATATGGATTTTCTGATTTCATAGAACTGAAATTTTAGAAGGAGGAGATAGGAAATAAACAAGTAGATGAGTAAATAAGTAATTTTAGGTATTTGTATCCAGGATGGCTAACAGAGAAAGGAATCAAGAATGACTTCTAGGTTGTGGAGAATGGTTAAGCCATTTACTGAAATGTAGTCATTTAAAAATCTTTTTAGTGAGAAAAACCAAGTGTTTGGTTTTGAACAAGTAAAATTTGAGATGCTGCTTTGATATTAATGGAAATGTTGATTAAGCGGTGGAACATAGGCGTCTGGAACTTGGTTTCCAGCTGTGACTTTCCACTGCTACAAGCATGGAATTAGGTATAGGAGCATTGATAGTGAAGCCTCGAACATTACATGTAGGCTGACAGCAAGTGGCTGCCTCGACTGGTTCATAATCCACATGTCCCCATCTTGGGTATTCCCACATATGTTTGAGGATGGTTACTACAGAGGAGAGTGAAAAAGTTGGCTTAAAGCTCAACATTCAGAAAGCTAAGATCATGGCATCTGGTCCCATCACTTCATGGGAAATAGATGGGGAAACAGTGGAAGCAGTGTCAGACTTTATTTTGGGGGGCTCCAAAATCACTGCAGATGGTGATTGCAGCCATGAAATTAAAAGATGCTTACTCCTTGGAAGGAAAGTTATGATCAACCTAGAAAGCATATTAAAAAGCAAAGACATTACTTTGCCAACAAAGGTCCGTCTAGTCAAGGCTGTGGTTTTCCCAGTGGTCATGTATGGATGTGAGAGTTGGACTGTGAACAAAGCTGAGTGCTGAAGAATTGATGCTTTTGAACTGTGGTGTTGGGGAAAACTCTTGAGAGTCCCTTGGACTGCAAGGAGATCCAACCAGTCCATCCTAAAGGAGATCAGTCCTGGGTGTTCACTGGAAGGACTGATGCTGAAGCTGAAACTCCAATACTTTGGCCACCTCATGCGAAGAGTTGACTCATTGGAAAAGACCCTGATGCTGGGAGGGATTGGGGGCAGGAGGAGAAGGGGACAACAGAGGATGAGATGGCTGGAACCTCATCACCGACTGGATGACATCACCATCACTGGATGGCATCACCAACTCGATGGACATGAGTTTGAGTAAACTCCGGGAGTTGGTGATGGGCAGGGAGGCCTGGCGTGCTGCGATGCATGGGGTCGCAAAGAGTTGGACATGACTGAGCGACTGAACTGAACTGTAAGAATAAAGGAGCTAGAGTTGTTGGAGGAGTGGGTGGGAGCTCGAAGCAAGTAAGATTTGGGTGTTCATGTGGATGTGAGCTCATTGAAACTTACAAATTAGTGAGGAATATCATGTTCCCATAATAGAAATACATGCAGAGTGCTATATAATTATTTAATGAAGTGTCCCAATGTGATTACTTATTTTCGCTGTATAATTCACAATTAACATGTATTAATGTCAACAGACTAGTGCTGTTGAATCAGTGGAGACAATGCGAATGGCAGGGTACTGGATTTGGAACAAAAGTGAGGTCATCTTCCTTCAATGAAGATGGTGTTGCCTCAGCTGCTGGGAGTCCTGTTGGCAGGCAGTCCACAGGTGTCATCTTCAGAGATGGCTTCAGCAGCAGAGAACCACGTGTCCCCAGTTCACACCCCTTCCCAGGGTGGCCCGCACCCAGTGTAGAGAGGGAGACCATAGAGAGAGCTATGCCTGAAGAAGCCCAACCTGCTCTCACACAGGATGTTAGAGACTTCCCAGCCCAGGCATCAAACATGAGTTAAACCTCAGAGGTGACCTCAGCCCCAGCCATCACCTGATTGCAACTGCTTGAGAGACCCTAAGTATCACCCCTCAGGTGAGCAAAGAAATGAGCACTATTATTTTAAACCACTGTTTTAGGGTGGTTTGTTCATAGCTACAAATTATTGCTCTCGTGATAAAATTATTTTAATTCTTTCAGCCTCAACCCCTCTGTCTATGGTATGGGAGTAATTTTACTAAACTCCCTGAACCTAACTCTTGAGCATATTATGGAAATAACTTTAATAGTTATGTAAACTTGCTCTATAAGCTAAAAGAGGCGTTAGAGGAGCAATATATTATAATTATCACCATAAATCATCATTAACTTAGAAGGGAGTGTACAGAGCACCAAAAAAGCAGGGCTCCTAATTTCAAGGAGCAACAATATCACCTTTGAGTTCACAGTCATTTATCCTAACCACTAAAATATGGACATTTTAAAATGTAAATTAAAGGGCCTGAACTGGGAGGGGGAAACAGAAATAAGAAGTGTACTTAAAAGCAATAATGTAACATATACTTTTGCTTACCTGTCCCTTTGGTATAGCCCAGATCAGCAGGGTATTTTCAAATATACTTGCAGAAGGCAGTTTTGTCCATTCTAGCTTTAAGCACAGAAACTCAGTATTTAACAATTCCCTCCTTTACACCCACTAAACACTGCCCACCCTTTCATGCCCCCTCAACCCCCATCCCTGCCATTCTCTCTTAATTCTCTTCTTCTGTATACTTTGAATTCCTATACAGTGAAAGTTGCTCAATTGTGTCCGACTCTTTGCGATCCCATGGGCTATACAGTCCATGGAATTCTCCAGGCCAGAATACTGGAGTGGGTAGCTTTTCCCCTCTCCAGGGGATCTTCCCAGCTCAGGGATCAAACCCATGTCTCCGGCATTGCAGGAAGATTCTTTACCAGCTGAGGCACAAGGAAAGCCCAAGAATACTGGACTGGGTAGCTTGTCCCTTCTCCAGCAGATCTTCCTGACCCAGGAATCGAAACCGGGATCTCCTGCATTGCAGGCAGATTGTTTACCAACTGAGCTATCAGGGAAGCCCTATATCTCCAACTAAATATTTAAAGAAATAAATGATTTAAAGAAACAAATCCAGAGTTTTTGCCCTCAGAGTAACCATCACAGCACTTTGCAAATACTAGAAGATACTTAGTACATATTTTCAGAATAGATAAAATAAAAACAATAGCACAAATATAATTTGAAAGATAATAAAGGATCAATGGTTACTTACTACTAAGATTCTTTTTAATTGAAAATTAAACTACCAGTTTAACCTATTTCTTTCCCTTTTTGAGTTTCTAGACTCCAAGATCTTCCATTAGTCATTAGTGAAGTCACTTCAGTTGTGTTTGACTCATTGCGACCCTGTGGACTGTAACCCACCAGGCTCCTCTGTCCATGGGATTCTCCAGGCAAGAATACTGGAGTGGGTTGTCATTTCCTTCTTCAAGGGATCTTTCTAACCCAGGGATCAAACACAGGTATCTTAAATCTTCTGTATTGGCAGATGGGTTCTTTACCACTAGCACCACCTGGGAAGCCCTGCCAAAGAGTCCAGTTCTCCCCTCTGACCCTGTGCCTTTCCAGGCACATTTTGAGATTGCATTTCCTGAGCCCCTTGTGGCAACCCACTCCAGTGTTCTTACCTGAAAAATCCCATGGTCAGAGGAGCCTGGAGGGCTATATGGTCCATAGGGTCTCAAAGAGAGACACGACTGAAGTGACTTGGCACGCATAGCTTGCGGGCATTGTAATAAATAGTTGTGATGAATTGTGAGTATAGGTGATGTGTGTCACTTTTGATGAAGCATTTTAAATTCTAGTTCTTGTCCCTTCCAGAGCTCTTGTTCCCTCTAGCAGGAATCCACAGCATTCTAGGTCATGGCTGCTTCCTTACTGACTATGAAAAGCAGAAATGTCTCCTGCCTCTGCAATGGATATATAGCATGAACAAGAAATAAACCATTGTTGCTTTTAAGGCACTTGGTAATTTTTTTCTTTTTTCCTACAGCATAACTTCCTGATATAGCCTTTCTGATAGAGCCCTTAATACTGGGTGACCAGAACCTATTGATGGGTTTGGCAGAATCTGAGAACAGAAGGACCATAGCTCAGGTATGATTTCTCTCCTTTCCAGTTGTCAGTGGAATATAAATTGGTTTAGTAATTCAGCACTTAACTTGAGATGTCAACTTGTTACCATAGAGACCATGAATCAGCACTTCTAATGACGGAATCATATGTACACTTTAGGCTTTCCGAGCTCTACATTAGACTCTGTTAAAATAGCTGGTACGTGTGTGTGTGTGTGTGTGTGTGTTAATTGCTCAGTCATGTCCAACTCTTTGCAATCCCATGGACTATAGCCCACCAGGCTCCTCTGTCCATGGGATTCTCCAGGCAAGAATACTGGACTGGGTAGCCATTCCCTTCTCCAGAGTATCTTCCTGACCCGGGGATTGAATCCAGGTCTCCTACATTGCAGGCAGATTCTTTACCTTCTGAGTCACCAGGGAATTCCCCTAAAATAGCCTATAGTATTTCAAATTTTACCTAGTATTATCTTAGGTGGGTTCCCCAAAGAGTAGATTGAAACAGAGATCTGTGTGCAGAAAGTTTCTTTGGGACCGCTATCCAGAACACAGTGCCCTAGTGCAGAAAACAGAATTGGCCAGAGGGAGAAGCCACACCATGGTGCAGTCACAAGGCTTCAGCTGATGGCCTGAGAAGCTGTTGAGATGGCCCTTTATAGTTATCCTGGTTGAAGCAAAGGGGCTTTTGTGTCCCTGCATGAACCAGTCACTGGGTATGGCCCAACAGCGAATGGGAGATTAACTTCAGCCGGGCAGCTTCCTCCATGGAGAGCCATGCTAGGGAAGAGGCTCAGCTGTGAGCCATCTGCAACCTGCTCTCCTGGGAACTTGAGGATCTCATGCCTTGGTCCCACAAGGGGATTCTGTGTGGTGTGGTTCAGCACCCATTATAAGAGGAGTACAAATTTCTAGTAAACTTATTGGAAGGCTGTGCCAAGTAATCTTCTACACTTGGACTGCTGATTCCCTATCTCCACCTGTCAAAGGCATATTTTTCTTTAAGGATTCAGCTCAAAGTCTATCTAGAAAAATCCTCCAAGGATGTACCTCTTGACTATGTTCCCAGCCATGATTTTTTTCTTTTTGTGGACTCCCTGGGCACCTGCACCAATCCTGTGTTACATATTTGCCTCGTATGAGGAATAGGTCCTTTAAGTGAATGACTGAAGTTGTTTCCCAAACAAGGCATGGAGAAACTAAGGTGGAAGATGGTGGGGCAGGGGGAATAAGAGGAGGAATTCCGATGGGACACTCCACTCTAGTGCCAGGTGTTTTTTCTGGCATAGAGGACATTGCACCTGTGAGTCTCAAGAGGACCTTCTTGACCCACGCTGTGTCTTGTAAGCTAGAATCTTCTCTCTTTTCACTACGTTGTATCGTTTCTCTAGTATTATTCTTAACATTCTAGTCAAGGATTGTTTAAATATTCCATTCTTGACTTGGCCTTCTTTCAGAGCCTTAAAAGGAGAACAGATCATTCCCATTCCCTCTCAGGCTTTCTGTCGCCATTGCCCACCCCAGACTCCATCCCCATCCACAACTGAATCCGCATGGTGGTTGTTCTGTTACTTACTGAAGTATTTCTTGGAGGAGAGGGAAATGTCAGAGAATAAAGGTCTGGGCTGTAAGAGTCTGTTATTTTCCAAGTAAAGACCTCCGCTACATAGCCAACCTCTGATAATCTGTTTGAATTTTTATTTCACCAGAAAGCAATTTCTTTATATTTTGAAGTCATTCATACATATATTTTATTTCCTCAATAGACTTATTTGAGATAAAGAGTAAATTTAAGAAAATCATTAGAAGCCTAAATTTCCCCATTTGAAAAATGTGGTTGTAATTCTTCAAGGGCCCTTCTATTTGCAGAAGCTGCTGATTTTATGAGTCAGCCTAAAATGATAGGATGTCACAATTCTAGAAGAGTTGAGAATACCTTATCTCTGGTTTCCATTTTTGTTTGCTGGCAGATATGCTGGCTACATCTTTTTGTTACTGTCAAGTAAAATAACTGCTCTGGAATAGAGGGCAAGACTAACACAAAGAAGGTAAAATGAAAATTTCGCAACAGCCATCATCAGGAACTCAGGAATGATTCAACTTACAGCAGCTTGAAATTTTAAGAGAAAAACAAAAAATGCAATCTGCCTTTTCATTTACTTTCTGCTTCTTCTTTAAACAAGCACACTTTATCTCCCCAAAGATTTTCCCCTAAAAAGAAAACACATTGCACAGCTTGACCTGTAATTTAAATCACAATTAAGCTTCCAGTTAGGATATAGCTTCATCATAAATCTGCTCTAAATTCCCCAGTGTATAGTTAAATTCCCTTATCCTCTTAAACAGCATGACCCCCATTTTAATTCCCCTAGACATAAAATGCCGAATTATAGCTTATTTATGAGTTCATGAATAAGACTAATTTGATTGCCATTTGCAGACAAATTCTCACCAGGTTATTACACTCCTAGATCTCATTAACTAATAAAAAATATACAAAATAAAAATTATTCTAAATTAGTCTTCCAAGAAGAATTGCTGGCAACATTTCTCCATACAAAAAGAAGATCCCACCAACCAGCCCTAACAGGAGCAGTTCTTCCTGTTGCACCTGCTCAAGACTTCTATCTATACTAAATCCAATCTACTTTTTATGAATATTTACAAGTCCATCCTTTAGCCTGTTACAGCATTTACTCCTAGTGGAACATTGCTACTTCCCTAAGAATTCATTCCCTGTGAGCAGTGTTTAAAATGCTTCAGCTTTTGTTCTTGACCTAAGCCCGAGTACCCACTATAAATCCAAGCATGACTGAGAATGTCCAGGCCTGACTGAGAATGCCCAAGCATCTGGTGAAATAGGCCAGCTGGGGTTTCTATGACTTGAGGGCTTCAGTAGTCACATGGAAAGGACAATTATTTGAGGTGCTGAGACTGATAGCTACTACTAAGGCAGAATGAGAGTGTTGTAAAAAGTTACGCTTTACAATCAATAAAATAAGAACTGATATCCACCACGGTTTAAGCTCCGTAAGGCAGAAATTCTTGCTGTGCTGCTCACTGACATTGTGAGCGCTCAAGCATTTGCTGAATAACTGGATGGACTTTAGGCCCAGTGCTACTCTAATCTTTAGTTCTATGATCCAGCTTCTTTGTCTATGAAACAGAGATGATAATATGGAATTGTTGAATAACATGAAGTAACATAACAAAAGTATACTAGGATTTTTTTTCAAGTAACTACCCACAGATTGGGAGAGATGTTGAAATGGCAGAAAAGACTTGGTGACATGGTCTTCCTTGTCCAGTAAAGGAGTGGGAAGGAAGGGTGTGATAATACCTGGACAGAAGCTAGGGTTAGGGGAATACATGTAACTCCATGGCTGATTCGTGTCAATGTATGACAAAACCCACTGCAATGTTGTGAAGTAATTAGCCTCCAACTAATAAAAATAAATGAAAAAAAAAAAAAAAAAAGAAGAAGCTAGGGATGTGGTTATACCTGAACTGTATCCTTTCAACCTGAAACTCCAGCTATTCCAGCATTAGTAGAAGCTTGTTTTTATTTTACAGGTCAAAAGAGCAAGGACAGGAAAAGTATATGGCTGAGAGCTCTGAGAAGCCAGCAGCTGTTGATGCTCATTCCATGGCAGATTCGTTATGAATATCACAGTGGCCACTGGTTGTAGTTGCTGTTCAGTTGCTCAGTCGTATCCAACTCTTTGTGACCCCATGAACTGCAGCACACCAGGCTTTTCTATCTTCACTACCTCCCGGAGGTTGCTCAAACTCATGTCCATTGAATCGGTGATGCCATCCAATCATCTCATCCTCTATCATCGCCTTCTCCTCCTGCCCTCAATCTTTCCCAGCATCAGGGTCTTTCCCAATGAGTCTGCTCTTCGAATCAGGTGGCCAAAGTACTGGAGCTCCGCATTAGTCCTTCCAATGAATATCCAGGGTTGTTTTCCTTTATGATTGACTGGTTTGATTTCCAAGCTGTTCAGGTGACTCTCAAGAGTCTTCTCCAGCACCATAGTTTGAAAGCATCAATTCTTTGGTGCTCATTCTTCGTTATGGTCTAACTCTTACATCCGTACATGACTACTGGAAAAACTATAGCTTTGACTGTACAGACGTTTGTAGGCAAAGTGATATCTTTGCTTTATAATACCGTCTAGGTTTGTGATACCTTTTCTTCCAAGGAGCAAGTGTCTTTTAATTTCATGGCTACAGTCACCACCTGCAATGATTTTGGAGCCCAGGAAAATAAAATCTGCCACTGTTTCCATTTTTTCCCCATCTATTTGCCATGAAGTAATGGGGCCAGATGCCAGGATCTTAGTTTTCTGAATGTTGAGTTTTAAGCCAGCTTTTTCACTTTCCTCTTTCACTTTCATCAAGAGGTTCTTTAGTTCTTCACTTTCTGCTATTAGGGAGGTGTCATCTGCATATTTGAGGTTATTGATATTTCTCCAAGCAATCTTGATTCCAGCTTGGGATTCATCCCGCCTGGCATTTCGCATGATGTACTCTGCATATGAGCTAAATAAATAGAGTGACAATATACAGCCTTGTCATATACCTTTCCCAATTTTGAACCAGTCCATTGTTCCATGTCCAGTTCTAACTCTTGCTTCTTGCCCTGAATACAGGTTTCTCAGGAAGCAGGTAAGGTGGTCTGGTATTCTCATCTCTTTAAGACTTTTCCACAGTTTGTTGTGATCCACACAGTCAAAGGCTTTAGCAGAAATAGATGTTTTTCTGGAATTCTCTTGCTTTTTCTATGATCCAATGGATTTTGGCAATTTGATCTCTGGTTCCTCTGCTATTTCTAAATCCAACTTGTACATGTGGAAGTTCTCAGTTCACGTACTATTGAGGCCTATCTTAAAGGATTTTGAGAATCGCCTTCCTAGCATGTGAAATGAATGCAATTGTGGGGTAATCTGAACATTCTTTGGTGTTACCCTTCTTAGGGATTGGAATGAAAACTGACTTTTTCCAGTCCTGTGGCCACTGCTGAGTTTTCCAAATTTGCTGGCATAGTGAGTGCAGCACTTAAGCAACATCTTCTTTTAGCATTTGAAATAGGTGGTTGCTGGTGGCATTACACAAATAGAACACTGCTAGCTGGTGTAAAAAAGTTTTCAATGTCAGATCAATGAAATAATCATCACCATTAACTTGCTGAATCTTATAATGTTGAATCATTTATGGATTATGTTGTATATTTCAATATTTCCCAAGTCCTTTGACTTTTTAAATCTATTCTTTTCCTTTACCTTAATCAGAAAGCAGCAAATGAATCTCCTAAATTTATTCATATTCAACCAATATTATGCTAGGTACTGAGGAATGTCAGAAGGTATGTCACAGTAGGAATATAGGTTAGAAGTAAAGTCTAGATAGAGGGTTAAGGGATTACATAAGAATCTGTAAATAATTCTCCCCAAAATGGATCAAATTCAGGGTTTCAAATATATAAGTAGAAATACACATGGAAGTAGACATGGACAGGGGATAAGTTCAGCATGTGCAAAGACATAAAGACATAGACGAGAACATCAATATTTCAAAATTGACAACAAATTTTTCAAGATGGCACATAGAATGTTCCATAATCTGGCTTATCCTACACTAAATCTTGCTACTTCTTGCCTCTTACACTGTGTTTATCTTCCATGTCCTTGCTTGTGCAATCTATCATTTATAATGCCTTTCACTCTTCCTCTGGTTAATTTCTTTATGCATGTCATCTCTATTCATCTATGGATTCCTTGGGGACAGGCCCACATCTTATTCATCTTGTATTCCAGAACATAGTAGATTCTTAGAATAAGGTAGGCATTCTATAAATGCCTATTGAATTCATCTATTCATTTTAAAAGTTGTCACTTTTTTTTTTTTTGTCATTGGTTGGTGCTTGGTTTATAGTAGTGAACAACAAATGACAAGGTAATATAAGGAAGAAGCTGCAGGACATGAGTCTTAGGAAAGCAGATGGAGAATAAATTACAAAAGGCCAGGCATGCCATCTTAAAGAGGTTAGAATTAATTCTACAGGCAATTTTCACCAAGAGTTTATACGGAGTAAAGAGATGTCATATTTCTGATATAGAAACATATATTTTGTAGGACATTCAGAGAGAGCAGAGACTGGTGGCTAATAAGTATTGATGAGGTAGAAATTTAAGTAGGAATTTGAATAATGTAACAGAGAGAGAAAGTGCTGATTACTGAAGGGGCAGATCTTGTGGAAAATATCTAACAGTGACATCTAGTAAGAACTGAGTTGGTAATAAAAGGAAACCAACTGAAAGAAGGTCAAGCAGATGGGTGTGGACTTGAAGTAAAAAGTAGTAAGGGACCACTGTGAAAGGGAGAACGATGAAATGAGAACGATATTTGAGAAAGGGGAGTGAATAATCCTCCCCATAAAGGAAGGGCTGTGGCAAAACAGGAGAGCAATATGAGTAGCTTTGGCCGGTAACCAGTGTGGAAGTGATAAAAGCCAAGGAGAACAGGAAACACTGAAAGAACAAATATGAAATAAGCACCAAGAGACTGGATTTTATGAATAGTAAATGAAAATATTTTCTTAAGAGCTGATACCAGACATCTTTCTCTGTTTTTCAGGAAAAGTTCATTTGAATGCGGAATTGAAAAATCTGAAAGCAAGGTTCACCAGGAGCAAAACAAAGATCACTGATGTGCTTCATGAAAAGTAAGTGGAAGGGCCTTCTCTAACCTGGCTGACTGAAATTTTCTTCATAAAGTCATAGAACTACTGGATAAAATGTAACTATTGTTATATAAACCATATACCATGCACAGTAACAAAACCCAGAAAATTCAAAGTGCCAGAAACAAACTGAAAATGTAAAGAACATGCACTGACAGGCAGTCTTCCAACATTTACTTTATACTTGGCTATAGGGCTCAGGGGGCTTCCCATGTGGCTCTCCTGTGGCTCAGTGGTAAAAAATCATCTTCCAATGCAGGAAACACAGGAGGTGTGGGTTCAATCCCTGGGTTGGGAAGATCCCTTGGAGAAGGGAATGGCAATCCACTCCAGTATTCTTGCCTGGGACATCCTATGGTCAGAGGAGCCTGGTGGGTACAATCTATGGGGTCTCAAAGGTCAGACACAACTGAATGACTAAACAACAATAGGCCTCAGGAGCCAGTGGCTACGTTCTGAGGCACAAGCAGTAGCCCTTGAGCTTCAGTGAGCCAGAGGAGCTGGAACTAGGCCCTTATATGAAACCTGCAGCCTTAAAGATCTGCCAGTCATTGTGATTGGAAAAGCTCCACGTACTAGCCTCTGGAAGAGGTAAGAAGGTTTGTTTTTTGTTTGGAGCTTTGGATAGGGGGATAAAACAAAAGCTACTTGTGATAAATTAAAACCACAGACCTGCAACAGACATGAATTTACGATATCTGTATAATTCAGGAACCACAAACTGAGAAACAATCATTTACAAATGTTCCCAGATCTTTAAGAGCCAAAGAACGCTGGCAGAAACAAATGTGTAAGTGCTCTGAAGGGACCCTTTCACAACTTGGGGCATAAGAGACTCCCATAAACCAAACAACCCCATGCAAGAACAGCACCACAGGAGGAAACAAATCACTATGAGTAAGAGTCAGCAACTGTTACAGAGTTAGGAACGCAAAAGCTTGAAATAGTAGAAGTACCTAAAAAAGAAGATAAAGATATTTAACTTGACTAAGGAGGCAAAATAATAGAAATCAGAAGGAAAATAAAAGCAGATTTCACAAGGAACCAAACAGAACGTGTAGTACTGAAAACAGTGTGCTCAGCTGCATCTGCCTGTTTGCGGCCCCATGGACTGTAGCATGCCAGGCTCCTCTGTCCATGGTATTTTCCAGGTGAGAATACTGGAGTGGGTTGCCACCCCCTACTCCAGAGGATCTTCCCAACTCAAGGATTGAACCGGCATTTCTCCTGTCTCCTGCATTGGCGGGTGGACTGTTTACCACTAGCACCACCTGGGAAGCCCACTGAAAACAATATTGTCATTGAAATGAAAATAAATGTGTCTACATGAAAGAATATAATCACCTCCTTTTCTAGTCCTCATTTTAAATTATGCTCAGCTGGCATTCTTTCCAAGTTTGCCAGATTGGTTTTATTTGGTGTATTCAAAATGTGCTGCTACTCAATTTTGCAATATGAACTTCAGTTCTTCCCACTGAAACCAAAATTAATCTCTCAACAAAATGAACCAAACTTTCCTTATTTCTGCACTGAAGGTAAAATTCCTTCATTTTTCTTTCTCCTTCTGTCCTAAATTCCAGCGAAAGAGGATTGACTCAGTTCCACAGATTTTGTACGACTCCAAAATTAGAAAAGTGAGGCTTTGGGAAGTGGGTCCCTCCCAATGCCCTGGAAGAGAAGATCAAATCTTTTTCCTAGGTCCTGTTTTATTTATCAGTGTCCTCGCTGGTACTACTGCCTTCTACATAAGGACAAAGACTCCACCTGCCCACCAGTGTTCAAGCTTTCAAAAGCTTTTTTTAAAAAATTAATTTATTTTTGGTTGTGCTGGGTCTTCATTGCTACATGCTGGCCTTCTATGGTTGCAGCGAGTGCGGGCTACCCTCTGGTTGTAGTGCATGGGCTTCTCATTGCGGTGGCTTCTCGTCACAGGACACAAGGTCTACTGTGCGCAGGCTTCAGTAGTTGTGGCACATGGGCTCAGTAGTTGTGATGCATGGGATTAGTCGCCCCGTGGCATGAGGAATCTTCCAGGACCAGGGACCAAACCTGTGTCCCCTGCATTGACAGGCAGATTCTTAACCAATGGATCACAGGGAAGTACTCAAATGCTTCCGATTCACGGTGATGAAACAAGAACAGTGCCCTATTTATACTGTATCTACACTATACTCCATGGACTTGAGTTGGAACAAACTCTGGGTTTGGAAGGACAAGGAAGCCTGGTGTGCTGCAGTCCATGGGACTGCAAAGAGTTTGACACTGTTTAGCAACTGAACAACAACCCTATAGTCTATCTTTACTTCCATTCCTAATCACCCCACATTAGAGGGGTTTTAGTGGCTTCATGCCTTGGTGTTCTCCACTTCTCTATGGCAACCTCAGAGGCCAGTTTTCACTAAGCCATTAGATTTCCTTAAGTTCATCTGTACTAACTGCAATTCGTTAGTGCCTCGGATATGCTCTAAGACTAAAACTGCTGTAGAGCGCTCCTTTTATAGGCAATTTTCACTATAATAATTACTTTTAGTGGAAGTAGTTAGATGTGTCTATTTTTATAACTACTCAGAAGTCCTTATACAGCAAAAGTGTATTTGCATGTATTTTTTCATCCATCTGACATAAATAATATCAGCTGGTTATTAATTTATTAAAATAGTGCAAAGGCTAACAATGTCTGTCCTGACACTTACATTTTCACCCCAAAGAACTATTTATTTCACAACTTGATAAAATCCACATTAGGGTCTGTTTGCAAATTAAAATTCTTCATTCTCAAAGAGATGAAATGAGAACATACTTGAAAAGAAATGTATTTAAGACTGAAGAGAATCAATATCAAAGATAACCGCTTGACTAAATGATGTTAGGTCTGTAACGACTGACTTACCTAAGTGGGTGAGATAAGAGTAAATAAAGTAATTTTTCTTATACAAACAGAAAACCCCCACAAAACTTTTAATTCTCCCAAGTAGAAAAGATTTTCAAATCAATGGCCCATTCTTGGTAGCCTGACTGGCGTCCAATACTGCAAAGTCAATCGAGGCCAAGAAAGCAACTTTAAATATACAACCTAAAACAGCATACTGGCCGCATCATCTCTTTTATACATCACCTAGGGAAAGCACCATAGAACACTATGAAGCTATGTCCTTCCTAACTCACTAGTATCAACATGCTTAACTGTGAGTAAATTGGCTGTTTTGTTTTAAGAAAAACACACTGATAACAGCATCTGTTATTACTAGCACTGGAGGCTGCACATGAAGAGAAGTAAACATACTAGCTCTAGAGCAAGACTGTGTGGAAGCACACCTCAGCTTCCCCGCTTACTACTTGGAATAAGTTGCTTAACCTGCGGCTCAGTTTGCTCATTTGTAAAATGAGAACAATAACACGGATTTCATAGGATTGCTAAGATTTTAAAAAGCGCCTGAAACGCAACCTGGCACCTGAAATCAATAAATATCAGCTGTTAAAAGGTGTTGCCCCTAAAATTCTCTGAAATGTTAGTTCTGCCATTGCTTATCACTCCACAGCTTTTCAGAGAAACGAGGGGAACTCCTATTCGTCCCCATCTACTATCAGCCCCACTCAACTTCTCCCGCAGGCGGAGCACAACTCTGGTGACAGCCTTATCGGCCCTTTGGGACAGGAAACCCAAGCCCGCCAGGGTCCTCTGCCGGCGAGGGGCGGAGCCAGAACGCGATCGACAGTCCTCAGAAGTTCGTCCGGCGCCGCCCCAGCCGCAACAAGGCGCAGCTTCCATTTAGAGAACCCTGGCCCAGCCCAGGGGGATTCTGAGGCAGAACGAGGAGACCGACACGAAGCCATCCTGCCTTCGGTACTCGGAGACCAGGGGGGCCTACTCCACTGAGTCCCCCCCGGCCCTGAGAGGAGGCGGGGCTTCCCGGGCGCGATGGCGGCCAGACCCGGCCTGCGGCAGGGCGGGGCCGGCGAGCGCGAGGCCCCCAGGCTGAGGTGCGGGGCTGCCCGAGGTGTGCCGGATACCGAGCTCAACATTTGCCGCCAGCTTCTTTAGTCCTCAGGTCCGACCCGTCGCTTTTCCTGAGCCGCTACCTTCTCGACCTTCTTTTCTATCTCTTTGTCCCTTTAACTGCTTGATGGAAGAGAAAAGTGGAACATTTAAGTCAGGCATCTCTGAGGCACCAGCCAATGGACTAGGTAGTGGAGGTGGGGTCCTGCGCTCGCGCCGAAATTCAAAGGCAAAAAATAGTTCCGCCCCGGTGCCGCGCGCGGGGCAAATGTAGGAGCAGCTTTAGTGGCGTTCGCCTCTTAGCGCCCGAAGCCGGGCAAGACTGGCGCACTCTTCGCCTTAGTGATTAGGAAGAGCTTCAGCGGCGCCTCAAGCCCAGGCGACCTGACGCAGCGGCGAGGCAGGTGCGTGCGCGCGGCCGGTTGGGCCTAGCCGAGCATTCCTGGCGGGAGATGGGCGTCGGGGGCTGGGGAGCAGAGTAGCAAGGAATTTCAGAGTAAATTTAGTCCTAAAGGGATTCCTGGCAGAATGATTAGTTCCTGTCCAACCTTGGAGTAGGGCGAACAAGGGCTGACAGAAAGGCCTGGTGGGGCGAAGGAAGAGCCCGAGTAAAAGCAAAAGCCTTCGGGTATTTATCTGGGGTATGTCTACTGATAATTAAGAAATATTTACAGACCGCCCGCCCATCCCGCGCCTTCGTGTTAGGCAGTATTCTGGCATACAACGGTGAATGTAGAAGATGCTACCGAAGATTACATTATGATAGGTTGGGTAGAGCAATAAATAAGGACTGATTAGTGTCAGCTGTAAGTCCGTGAAGGAAAAAGAAAGCAGAGGGAGGGGATGGGTAGAGGGCACTTTTTTATATACGAGAGTTGGGAAGGAACCTAGTTAGGTGACGTTGGAGTAAAGACGTGAGTGATATAAAGGAGAGTGAGCCATGTCAGTGTCCGGGAGAAGTGCATTCTGGACGAAGGGGATGCGATGGTAAATGATCAGTAATCTGTGTTAGCTGGAGTATGTTAACGGTGGAAGATTATGAGCCTGGAGAAGTAGCTGGTTGGCTTCCAGGTTCAATTAATTTCTGCGTGTGTGCGTGCTAAGTCACTTCAGTCGTGTTTGACTCTTTGCGACCCTATGGACTGTAGCTCACCGGGCTCCTCTGTCCATGGGGATTCTCCAGGAAAGAATCCTGGAGTGGGTTGTCCTGCCCTCCTCCAGGGGATCTTCCCGACCCAGGGATGGAACCCACATCTCCCATGTCTCCTGCGTTGCAAGAGGATTCCTTTGTCGCTGAGCCACCGGGGAAGCCCAGTTAACTTCTAAATAGAGGCTAATTCTTGTATATTTTTAAGTTAAAGAAAGATACCTTTACATCAGAGGAAATGGCTTTGCAAGTGGCTGTTTTATTTCTATTGCGCTGTCATTCTTATGGTTTAGTCTGTTTATTATGATTCCAGTTTTACATTGCACTTATGCGTTGTTTTTCTGTTTTGTACAGAACTGCTCAGTGGCTTGATTCCTAGCAGAGATTTACCTGTCAGTAGTTAAAATGCACATTAAGTCAATCATCCTTGAGGGATTCAAATCCTATGCTCAGAGGACTGAAGTCAATGGTTTTGACCCTCTGTTCAATGCTATCACTGGTTTAAATGGTAGTGGAAAATCCAACATATTGGACTCCATCTGCTTTTTGCTGGGCATCTCCAACCTGTCTCAGGTAAAGTGTAAACTTTCTGACTTAGTGAATTTAAGTTTGAGGAACCTCAAGGGGGGAATCTTTGCACTTGGAGAGGGCCAATATTATCAATATTCTCTTCATTTGCATTTTTATGTGAATTATCTTATACCTCATTGCAGTCCTTTAAAGGTAGGTATTACTACTCCATATTTTAGGTGAGAAGGTAGAAACTTAGAGGAGTTGCTTAAGGTTAATCTTCTTAAGATGTTTGAAACAACACTGAAACTCACACATTCTCATTCTGGTTTGTATCCTTTCCACCTGCCCCCCCCCCCCCCCCCCAATGTCTTTTTGGGATCTGCTATTGGGATTGAATAAATAGTGAAATTTTTAGACACTGTCTTTCCTTAAATTTTTCAAATGAGCTCTTGTTAAGAAATGAGTAGAAAACAGTTTAGTTCAGGATTTAAAAAGTCCTGTGGGGAGAGAGGCCCATTTCAGGTCGATGCCCATTTTCTTTGCTTTCCTTGCCTATGAATACCACTTCCTGTTCCTGACTTCTTAATGGATACTACATGGGTGGTTTACCAACAGCAAGAAAGCTATTTTTAGTGCTGTTTTGTGCAGTACTGAGTATTGTAACTGATAAACTTTTCCTTTATTTTAGGTTCGGGCTTCTAACTTACAAGATTTAGTTTACAAAAATGGGCAAGCTGGTATTACAAAAGCCTTGGTGTCAATCACCTTTGATAATTCTGACAAAAAGCAGAGTCCTTTAGGATTTGAGGTTCATGATGAAATTACAGTAACAAGGCAGGTGAGTGACTACTAAATATTTGGTTCCCTAAAAACTTGCATGTCTCAGGTGCATTTTGGCAATACAATTACTGGAAAGTTTATGAGCAATCTGATGGATCAAATACTGACTAGATTCCTTAAGAATATCTTGTTTTGCTTAAGCAAATTCCACCATTTACCAAGTGGATTGAAAGGGATGTGAAATCCATCCATGCAAGCACTCAGCCATGCTCATTTAAACCATAAACCATGCACTTGAGTCTCTCTGTGCTGGAACACCTGTAGCTCTTGGGATCTCACTGTTTTCTGAGGTAACCCATTCTGTTTTTGGAAATTAGCAAGTTATTCTTGCAAATTGAGCCATACGATACTGTTGTTTTCAAGTTTTACACATAAATCCTAGTTATCTTGAGAGCACCAAGAGAACATGTAATTTATTCTTTATTTCAATATATCAGTGTTCTGCTGTAAGTCTGTTTTCTCAGCTAAATTCTCTAGGTCATTCAGTTGATATTTAGTTGTTCCTAGGTCTTCCACTTGTCTCATCACATGGAATGCACATTTGCTCCAGTTTTATTTATGTACGCGTGCACACACACACACAGACATTTTAATGCTTGGCACTTCAAATTGCGTGGACCAGAATTGGTCCGGCTGGGACAGGATTAAGCAGAATTGTCACTTCTTTCATTTTAAGTACTCTAGTTTTATTTTTCTCAATATGATGTTGAAGAGTACATGATATGTTATGAGTTCATATCTGATTTACTTAAAATCAGTCTAACTTGTTCATGTTATTACTTAGCCATATACTGCCATTTCTGCGTCTAAGCAGGTCCTTGAAACCAATGGAGGACCTTAACATTTGTCCCTTAAAATCTTATCTTATTATAATCAGACTGAGTTTTCAGTTTGTCAGAGTTTTATCTTTAAAAATTCTGTTAATTCTTATTTACCCTTCATCTTAACATTATGTAGCTTATAGATTTCCATCTCTATTTTAATGAAAACTCTGGTTGAAAAAAAAAAAGGATTGACTAGATTGGGACAAAATCCTGTTCTCTGTCATTAAACATCTAATCCTGTTCTCTGTCATTAAACATCTATCAAATAATTACCCTTTCAGGATTTTAAGAAAATCTGCTACTAATCTAATCCAAAATTTCTGTCCTTTTGTGGTCCATATGACTGTATCTTCTCCAGAATTTTGTTATAAAGACTTCCTCGAATTTCTTTAGGATATATTAGGATTGTTGTTCAGATATTAATAAATGATCTACCACCCTAATACTGTCAGGAAAAGAAGTGAATTCATATGTATTTAATATTTATTAAGTGCTTGATGTGTGCTGGGCATTCTCAAATGCACTGGGAAATACAGATAGAAAGAATGAGAAACGAATCTTGTCTTTAAGGACTTCAGCAAATGGGTGAGGTGGTCATACCTCCAAAATGGCGATGTACATGCTGCAGTAGACTGAACAAGCTATTGTCCAGTATAAGTTGTTCTTGTTAAACCCATGCTGCAGTTCCATGATTATTCTTTTTCTTTCAAATATTCACAAGTCTTATGTTTTACTAGTCGTTTTAGAGTCTTGACGAGGATTGTTACTAAAACTGTGTCTTTCATTTTTAGTATTTGACTCCTTTGGAAATCAAAAAGTGGAGGAAGATGGGTCAGCCTCTGAGTATGGAAAGTAGTAGAAGAGGGTGGTCAGGGATAGAAGCTACATTTCTATACATCTTTGGAAACATAAGGTCGAAGGCACCTTAAAGACCTAGTCTGCCGCGTGGGAGGTTAGAAGGCCCTAGATTAGGAGTCCGTCTCACATTGTTTTTGACCACCTTATACTTTCTTCACTATTTACCCTAGATTCATTTTATTTATCATTAGTTGGAAAAAACAAATAAAAGATAATGTATTTGGGAATTTATCATCTTAGCTCAAGATATATGTGTTCATTTATGTCTTTTAAAATTATTTCTTTTGCAGGTAGTTATTGGTGGCAGAAATAAATATTTAATCAATGGAGTAAATGCAAACAATACCAGAGTATACGATCTCTTCTGTTCTGTTGGTCTTAATGTTAACAACCCTCACTTTCTCATCATGCAGGTATTTTGTTTGTGGACTTATATCTCTTTCATAATAGTTTTGGCATCTTTTTTTAACTTACAGGAGAAATACTTCTGTTTGGATTTTTCATTTTTTAATTTGTTGTTAGCCTGATGTTTGGACACCTGTTAATAAATGTGGGTTAGTTGTTTGTACTTACGTGTTCTAGTATATTGCATACATTTGAATTTTGAAGAATATCTGGAGTTAATTTTCTTTGACTTATCTTGAAGGGCTATTGTTCTAAAAAATCAAGAGATGTTCAGTAATTATGCCAACATTTATTTACATGCTTACCCATTTTAGAGTTGCAGACTTCTACATCATTACCTGTCTCAGAAATACAGTCTTGAGTTAACTTTGTATTATTTATGTAATTTATATCACTGGTAAGAAAGTAAGTAGCAAAATTCTAGAATTATAAGCTACCCTTGTTCTCAAATTTTAAAAAAGAAACACCTTTTCATGTAGGTGGGAGAAATAACTGCCCAAAGATTGGTATATTAGGATATAACAGCTTTAGTACAGATAAACAAGTATGCCTTTAGGTTATTCTTTCTGAATTTACCATTATTACAGTAAGTTTGTCATTGTATTTTCAGGGCCGAATTACAAAAGTGATGAATATGAAACCTCCAGAGGTAAGAGTACTCTTTAAGCACAGTAAAGATGGTCATTGTAGGTATTGTCTTAATCTTTAGGTAATCAATTTTTAAACATAATTTTTCCATTATTAAAATTCTTGGGAACATTTATTTAAGAATGATTAGTGGAGAAAATAATTTTGTTTTTTAATATTTGACACTATGCCCTAGTTTTTTTTTTAAGTGATATAATGTAAACTTTCAGAGCCTTAGTTTCCTCATCCATAAACTAGGGTCTGTAACCTTTACCTCAAGATCTGTTCTGAGGATTAAATCAGAATCTTTAAAAGAAATAAAAGGAAAGTCCTAGGACCTTGTTAAACAGTTTTTTTTAAGTTATTTTTTTAAATTGAGATATAATAAAGTAGTTTCAGGTGTACACCAAAAAGGTTTAATACATATACAATATTCAGTATATGTGTTTATCACAAAATGATCACCACAGTTTAGTCAGCATTGATTACTGTATATCACATCTTTCAGAATTTTTTTTGAAGATGAGAACTTTTAAATTATACTCTCCGCAGGTTTCAAATATGCAGTTAAGTATTATCAACTATAGTCACCATGCCATACATTACATCCCCAGGATCTTTTATTTTATAACTGGCACTTTTAACTTTTGCTCACCACCTATCCCCCACCTCTGCCAGCCAACAATCTGCTTTCCGTATCTATGAGTTCAGTTTTGGGGTTTTTTTGGGAAAGAGCCTACATGTAAGTGAAATTATACTGTATTATCTTTCTGTCAGACTTATTTCAGTTAGCATAATGCCCTTGTGTTCTATCCATGCTGTTACAAATGGCAGGATTTCCTTTTTGTATGCCTCAATAATATTCTATTTAATTTATATATATAAATATTATATTCTTTATCCATTCATCCATCAGTGGACACTTGGATTGTTTCCATGTCTTTACTATTACAAATGATGTTACAATGTACATGGAAGTGCAAATATCTTTTCAAATTAGTGTCTTTTGTTCCTTCAGATAAATGTCCCGAAGTGGAATTATTGGATCATATGGTAGTTCATTTTTAATTTTTTGAGGAACCTCCATGCTGTTGCCCGTAATGGATACACCAGTTTATAGTCCCACAAACAGTACACACGTTTTCCCTTTTCTCCACATCCTCACCAGTCTTTGTTATTTTTTGTCTTTTTGATAAAAGCCATTCTAACAGGTGATGTCTCATTGTGGTTTTGATTTGTATTTGCCTGATTTGTATTTGTGGATGGTTTCCTTTCCTGTGCATAAGCTTTTTAGTTTGATGTAGTCTTGCTTGTTTATTTTTGGTTTTAGTGCCTTTGCTTTTGGTATCAAATAAAAAAAATCATCACTAACACAGGCGTTGGGAGCTTACCACTTACTTATTTTCTAGGAGGTTTATGTGCCCATACAGTATTAAAAGAAATTTTGGTTCTAAAGTAGCTTTTCTCAGCTGGTGTTCCATGTCAGAGTTAAACCCTATATATAGAAAGAGATTTGAGTGAAATTAATTCATTAGATACAATGGATTGCTTAAGACACTAAGACTTAATTTTATCTTGGAGCCCCCTTGAGAAGAGTTGGTATGAAGGAATAAAGGTTTTATGTAAGAGCAAAGGCTCTTTTGGTATTTTTATCTATGGAGAAGAACTAAAAAGATGGCTGATAATTGATGATACTAGTCTGGTTTAACCATAGGTCACACTTACTTTCTTCAGATAACATCTTAAGGGAGAACTTCTCATTCAAAATCTGCCCAATATATAGAAATCAAACTGGTTTTCAGAGAAATAATCCTCTTGAGATAGGGATTGATAGTAATTAGAAGCTTCTGATAAAGGAGTGCTAAAAAATTGTCCTTATGAAATTATAATTAGTATTTGCCTTTTTCAGTGTGCTTCTCACATGAATTACTTTACTTCTCAATGACACCGAGATACTTTCAGTCCTCAGCAGATGAAAAAAGGGAAAACTAAATTACTTGCCCAAGTTCTAAAAGTATATGCCGCAGTTGGAATGTAAATGTTAGGCCGTGCTTCGTCCTTGGAGGAACAAAACAGCTGAAGTCTCGCTTGGAACAGTTTAAGCAGAAATTTATAAAATGAAATATTGGTTAGCTTTTACTTTCTTCTTATATTTGAAGGAAAAGAGAAAGAAAGAATTACTGGCTTCAGTTTTCAATGATATGTACTCTGGAACCTCAGTGTAGCATAAAGTTTGATTTTAGAATTGGGAGTGAAGGCCAGAAATGTTTGTTGAATTTTAGGGTTATAGATAATATGTACATTTTTTCATGTACTTATCTATTATGGTCCTTAACTATTTTGTTAAGATGCTTCATGAAGTTAAGGCCTTAAGTAATATCCTAAGGTAAATTCCAATGAGACTCACTGGCTTTGATTCTTAAAACATTAATGCAATCATCTTTCCAGATTTTGTCCATGATAGAAGAAGCAGCTGGAACCAGGATGTATGAATACAAAAAACAAAATGCTCAGAGGACTATAGAAAAAAAGGAGGCTAAGCTGAGAGAAATTAAGACGGTAATTAAATTTATATAAAATATTTTTAGGGAAGCAAGTGCTTTTCTTTTAGAGTTTCCCTGTTGTAAAGAGGGAAATTTTTACCACACCTGTCCTCTCCCCAGCCTTTGTTCAGTTTTCCTTAGTCTTCTCCCTTTTAAATTTCTTTAATGGTACTTCACATACTCAAAAATAGTTTTTCCTTTATTTTCCAGATACTTGAAGAAGAAATTACTCCAACCATTCAAAAATTAAAAGAGGTGTGTACTATATATGTGAGGACAGCCAGCTAGAATGTCTCTCAAAATTGGTGATGCATCCATGATGATACACATGGGGGCGACACGTGTACCACTCCTCAGAAATGTTTCTTGGAGATGAGATGAGGAGTTAAAGTTGATAGTCCACGCTCAACCTTCTGGTTATAGAGGACAGTGCAGTTCATATCTGTTAAGTCATAATGGTTTTTAGAGATTGACTGTCATAATCTCAGAAAACAGCATGCCAGATTTTCATTCTTTGTTGAAGACAAGTGTAAATTTAAATTTTCCTGGATAGTTAGAATTGAGTGGAATAAACATTTCTTAAAGATATGGCACTCTTAGAAACTCTAGGTAGAGTGAGTAACTTCTAGGGTAAGAAGGGCTATCACTGCGATTACCGCTGTCAAGGCAGTTAGTAGACAATAGGTATTGAAACGGATGGCTGTTTTCTCTATAATCTTTGCACTTCTGACATCATATCACTGTTTCAGTGAAAATATTTTAAATCATGTATTTAGAAATTTCTTAAATGTTCATTAGAATTTGGTAGTTCTCAAGCTCTCTTCTGAATCCATACAGTAGCATCGATGTAGTTGGAAAAACTGAAAAATTGCGAACTTGAAGGTTCTGCCTTTTGTGTGTATGATTTAGTACAAAAACACGAGATGACGAGTTTAAACCTAGGTGTCATATTTGATTTTGCCAAATTCTATATCTAATAATATGAAGAGCTCATTTAATCACCCTGAATTTGTTTCTTCATCTGCAGATTAGGAATTTTCATTGTTAACTTTGTCCTAGTAGGTCCCAGTGGGAATCAAGTTTAGTAATATGTGAGCAAATATTTATACATATATAGTTATATGAATGAATGTAGGGTGGGTATCTTGGTAATAGTACTATAAAATACATTTAATAGTGTATCATTCATAGTTTTATAGACTTATTCCCACCAGTCTGTGAATCTTATGTCCATATTTCTTTGTTAATCCCAACTGTGTGGTTATATAATCCCAATTGTGTGGTTATATTTGAGAAGAAATAGCCACCAAGAATTCACTAAAGATGACATTATGCTATCTAAAAAGCCACAGTTCTAACGTTTGAAGTTTCCTTAAATTAATAGTCCATAATTACTCAAGTTTTAGACAAAATCCGTTATATTTATTGTGTAATGGGAAACATTTTATGTGTTGCTGTATTTATTTCCAAATTTGCTTAAAAATATTAATGTAGAGTTATACTTTATTGGTGATTTCTCTTTTAGGAAAGATCTTCCTACTTGGAGTACCAAAAGCTATTGAGAGAAATAGAACATCTGAGTCGTTTATATATAGCTTATCAGTTTTTGCTGGCTGAAGATACTAAAGAACGCTCAGCTGAGGCATTAAAAGAAATGCAGGATAAAATTATGAAGCTTCAAGAAGAAGTGTCTGAGAATGATAAAAAAATAAAAGCACTTAGTCATGAAATAGAAGAGTTGGAAAAAAGAAAAGATAAGGTCAGACATGTGTAAGAATAATAATACACTGAAAAATATTAAATAGTGTAACTATTTTGGATTTACTGGGCATTGTGTTCTCTATTGAAAAAAATTTAATGTATGATATTGATATAGTTTCAGTTCAGTTCAGTTGCTCAGCTGTGTCCAACTCTTTGCAAAACCATGGACTGCAGCACACCAGGCCTCCCTGTCCATCACCAACACCTGGAGTTTACTCAGATTCATGTCTTACCGAGTTGATGATGCCATCCAACCATCTCATACTCTGTCGTCCCCTTCTCCTCTCGCCTTCAGTCTTTGGCAGCATCAGGGTCTTTTCGAATGAGTCAGTTTTTCGCATCAGGTGGCCAAAGTATTGGAGTTTCAGCATCAGTCCTTCCAGTGAATATCCAGGACTGAATTTCTTTAGGATGGACTAGTTGGATCTCCTTGCAGTCCAAGGGACTCTCAAGAGTTCTCCAACACCACAGTTCGAAAGCATCAATTCTTTGGTGCTCAGCTTTATTTATAGTCCAACTCGCATATCCATACAAGACTACTGGAAAAACCATCGCTTTGACTAGACGGACCTTTGTTGGCAAAGTAATGTCTCTGCTTTTTAATATGCTATCTAGGTTGGTCATAACTTTTTTCCAAGGAGCAAGCATCTTTTAATTTCATGGCTGCAGTCACCATCTGCAGTGATTTTGGAGCCCAAAAGAATAAAGTTAGCCACTGTTTCCCCATCTGTTTGCCATGAAGTGATGGGACCAATTGCAATGATCTTAGTTTTTTGAATGTTGAGTTTTAAGCCAACTTTTTCACTCTCCTCTTTCACTTTCATCACGAGGCTCTTTAGTTCTTCTTCACTTTCTGCCATAAGGGTTGTGTCACCTGCATATCTGATGTTATTGATATTTCTCCCAGCCGTCTTGATTCCAGCTTGTGCTTCATCCAGCCCAGCATCTCATGATGTACTCTGCATAGAGGTTAAATAAGCAGGGTGACAATATACAGCCTTGATGTACTCCTTTTCCTATTTGTAACCAGTCTATTGTTCCATGACCTGTTCTAACTGTTGCTTCTTGACCTGCATAGAGATTTCTCAAGAGGCAGGTCAGGTCGTCTGGTATTCCCAACTCTAAGAACGTTGTGATCCACAGTCAAAGACTTTGGCATAGTCAATAAAGCAGAAATAGATATTTTTCTGGAACTCTTGCTTTTTTGATGATCCAGTGGATGTTGGCAATTTGATCTTTGGTTCCTCGGCCTTTTCTAAATCCATCTTGAATATCGGGAAGTTCACTGTTCATGTACTGTTGAAGCCTGGCTTGGAGAATTTTGAGCATTCCTTTACTAGCGTGTGAGATGAGTGCAATTGTGCCACAGTTTGAGCATTCTTTGGCATTGACTTTCTTTGGGATTGGAATGAAAATTGACCTTTCCAGTCCTGTGACCACTGCTGAGTTTTCCAAATTTGTTGGTATATTGAGTGCAGCACTTTCACAGCATCATCTTTTAGGATTTGAAATAGCTCAACTGGAATTCCATCACCTTCACTAGCTTTGTAGTGATGCTTCCTAAGGCCCACTTGACTTTGGATTCCAGGATGTCTGGCTGTAGGTGAATGATCACACAATCGTGATTATCTGGGTCTTAAAGATCTTTTTTGTATAGTTCTTCTGTGTATTCTTTCCACCTCTTAATATCTTCTGTTCTGTTAGGTCCATACCATTTCTGTGCTTTATTGTGCCCATCTTTGCATGAAAATTTCCTTGGTATCTCTAATATTCTTAAAGAGATCTCTAGTCTTTCCCATTCTTTTGTTTTCCTCTATTTCTTTGCATTGATCACTGAGGAAGGCTTTCTTATCTCTCCTTGCTATTTGGAACTCTGCATTCAAATGAGTATATCTTTCATTTCTCCTTTGCCTTTTGCTTCTCTTCTTTTCACAGTTATTTGTAATGCCTCCTCAGACAACTTTTGTGCCTTTTTGCATTTCTTTTTCTTAGGGATGGTCTTGATCCCTGCCTCCTGCACAGTGTCACAAACCTCCATCCATAGTTCTTCAGGCTCTCTGTCCATCAGATCGAATCTTTTGATTCTTTCTCACTTCCACTGTATAATCATAAGGGATTTGATATAGGTCATACCTGAATGGTCTAGTGGTTTTCCCTACTTTCTTCAATTTAGGTCTGAATTTACAATCAGGAGTTCATGATCTGAGCCACAGTCAGCTCCTGATCTTGTTTTTGTTGACTATATCGATCTTTCCATCTTTGGCTGCAAAGAACATAATCAGTCTGCTTCGGTATTGACTGTCTGGTGATGTCCATGTGTAGAGTCCATAGTTTATTAAAAATAAATGTATATAAATTATACACTAACATTTTTAAGTACATGATTGAATTGGTGCATTTGATTATAGGAAGTTGGAGGTATACTTCGATCTTTAGAAGATGCTCTTACAGAAGCTCAGCGAGTTAATACTAAATCTCAAAGTGCCTTTGACTTCAAGAAGAAGAATCTGGCAAGTGAAGAGAACAAACGCAAAGAACTGGAGAAAAATATGGCAGAGGTAAGCAAATGGGTGATGGACAGGGAGGCCTGGCGTGCTGCGATTCATGGGGTCGCAAAGAGTCAGACCCGACTGAGTGACTGAACTGAACTGAAGCAAATGAGAAGTGTTTAATTCTAGTAATATACATTCCTCCATTCTGTTAATATTTATTGAATGCCTGCTGTGGACCCAGAGTAATTGTTTAGGCTAGGATGTAGCAACTGACAAAATGACAGTAATGAACAAAATGCCTTGTGGATCTTCATTCCAATGAGGAAAACGATGATAAAGAAAATAAGTGAAATATGTAGTATGTTATATAGTGGTGACTGATGAGGAGAAAAAAAGCAGTGGATAGGGTTAGTGTTGGGCAGAGAGGTGCAATTTGGAATTTTAAATTGGGTAGACATTAAAGGTCTCATTGGGAGGCCTCTATTTCATTAGAGACCTGATGGTGGTCAGAGAACGATATAGATAGATTGGGAGGCTGTGGGGGAAGATGTTCCAGACAAAGGAGCAGCAGTTGCTCCAAGTGCCTCAGGTATTGAAAAAAGCAGAGAGAAGTAAGGCTGGTTACCACTGAGTAATAGAGATGGGGTGTAGGATCACATGTGGTTTTGCAAAATATGTGAAGGACTGCCCTTTATTCTGAGCGGCATGGGAAGCTGCTGGAGTTGGTTGAGCACAAGGGTGACATTTTAATATTTTAGTAGTACTGTTCTTGCTGTTTTGAGGATAAATTAAAAATTAAGGGAAGAAGTAGAGAAACCAGATAGTAGTTGGTAGTGCAGGTGATAGTCCTTGGATAGATGCAACAGAAAGTGGAATATTAGAGAACTTGTGGGATTTTATGTGTACTTTAAGGGTAGGTCCAACAGATATACCCAGCAGATTTTTTTTTTAATTGAAGTATAGTTCGTTGGTTTAGAATGTTGTTTTCTGCTGTGTAGTGAAGTGACTCAGTTATACACATATTTTGTTTTTTTATTTTCTTTTCCATTATGGTTTATCACAGGATATTGAATGTAGTTCCCTTTGTTACACAGTAAGGCCTTATTGTTTATCCATCCTATACATAACAGTTTGTACCTGCTAATCCCAGACTCCCAATCCTTCCCCCCCCTTTCCACCCTTCCCCTCGGCAACAGGTCTGTTCTCTGTGTCTTTCTATTTTGTAGATAAGTTCATTTGTATCATATTTTAGATTCCACATATAAGTGATATCATGATGTTTGTCTTTCTCTTTGTGACTGACTTCACTCAGTATGATAACCTCTAGGTCCATTCCTTGGTATCCATTGGTCCAGTGGCAACTTTTCATTCTTTATAATGTCTGAGTAATATTCAGTGTGTGTAACGTCTTCTTTATCAGTTCATCTGTTGATCGACATTTAAATTGTTTCCATGTCTTTGCTACTATAAATAGTGCCCAGCAGATTGGTGTTTGTTTAAATATGAAAGAGGACTGAAGAATAACTCCAGAGTTCTGTTGTTGACAGTTTGAAATATGGTTACCATTTGTTGAATGGAGAATAATAGGCTTGAGAGCTAGTTAGACATCTAAGTAGAGATATTGATTTGATAGTTGAAAATACGAATTTTGAATCCAAGTTAGAAATGCAAATCAAAATACATATTTTAGCATGCACCAGGGCTGGTGATCAGACTTCTTTATATATATTCATTTCTTCAGTGATCCCATCCAGCCCTGTACCCCTCAATACCATCTACATGTTGATACCTTTCAAACCTATAATTAACCTTGACTCCTTCTTTGAAGGACTCATTTGTCCAGCTATTTAATTGACATTTTTATATGGATGACTTTAAAAAATCTAAAACTTAGCATATCCAAAATAGAACTCTTAAAGTTTCCTCACCTACCCAAACCTGTCTGAGCTACTGAATTTTCCTCATGTAAGTAATGATGCTGTTCACTGCAGAACCTGGAGTCCTCCTGAATTTTCCTCTTTCTCCCAACCCTGTGGTATCTAATTCATCGACAGATTTTGTTGATTTTAAAAGTATATCCAGAATATCCAGATATATATGTATATCCAGAATAGAGCCACCTTTCACACCTCTTTCACTCCTCACGTGGTTCATGCCATCACCTCCCAGGAACTCAGTAATACTCAGTAGTATCCTCATTAGCTGTCTTTTTTTTTACTTGCTTATTGTGCTCCAGCCACAGTTCCTCCAATACCCAAGCATATTCCTCAGAGCTTAGCAAGTATACCATCTCCCTTGTATTAGCATGGTCACACCTTTAGTTTCATTTATATTTCTGCTCAAAATGTCATCACAAAAAGGCCTTTCCTCATCATTCTTAAAACAGTAGCTCCATCATTTTTTGCTTTACTTGTTTACTATGTCTTCTACCTTAGAAATGTAGGCTCACTGAGGAACCTGTGTCTTTAAGGTCTTTAATAATTCCTGGTACATGGTAAATATCTAATAAATACCCAGTGAATCATGAATTAAGTGAGCCAAATTTCTGATCACTTTGATGTAAATACAACTAGATTTTTTTTTTTCTTTTATTGCTGGTATCTTGTATAGCATTAGATATCTGGTTATTAGAATTTAAGTGAGAGTGTTAGTCTTTCAGTCGTTCCAGCTCTTTGTGATCCGATGGACTGTAGCCTGCTAGGCTCTTCTGTCCATGGAATTCTACAGGCAAGAAGACTGGAGTGGGTGACCATTCCCTTCTCCAGAGGATCTTCCTGACCCAGGGATTGAACCGGGGTCTCCTGCATCGCAGGCGGATTCTTTACTCACTGTGTGAACCACCCGGGAAGCTGTTCCCATAATAATTTAATACTTAAATTTCATGGCCTTTAATAGTTTATAAAAGCATTTTCATACACATGCTCTTAATCCTGAAATTTCTTTTATGCTTGGGGTGGAGTGAATATTATTTCAATATTATAGTTTTAGAACCTGATTTTTAGTTGTTTCAAGTAGTTTGTTTAAATTTGCAATAATATTTTAACTCGGTCTCTCTCAGATTTGACTATAACATGGAATGAAGGTATTTCTATTAGGATAAGAGGTACATTTATCCTAAAAACTGAGAAATTTCAAAATGGGAATAAAATATTTAAAATTGTGGTTAAATTACCATGTTCAAACTTGTATGAAATTTGATGACATTAAAGGTATATATGTTTCAGTGGTTTTCTAAAATATAATGCTTTCCAATTTCAAACTCTTCTAAAGGATTCTAAAACTTTAGCAGCAAAGGAAAAAGAGGTTAAAAAAATAACAGATGGACTCAGTGCCCTTCAGGAAGCAAGTAATAGAGACGCTGAAGCTTTGGCCACTGCGCAGCAGCACTTCAATGCTGTTTCCGCTGGCCTGTCCAGCAGTGAAGATGGAGTAGAAGCGACTCTTGCTGGTCAGATGATGGCCTGTAAAAATGACATAAGTAAAACTCAGACAGAAGCCAAACAGGTAAGTATAGACAGCAAGAACTATGTGATTGCAGTTTTTATTTATTATTATTTTTATTTTTTGTGAAGCTCCTTCACACTATGCTTTGGCAATTGTTAAACAAAATGTTGAAAATATTGAGATAACTATCAAGGAACTTGTTTATTACATTCTGCTGCTCCTTATAGCACCTGAAACAATGAAATTCAACTATATTGATTGCTGCCTATTGACAATGTCAGTATAAGATGCCATAAAGCATAAAATACCTTTATAGATTAATTGAAATTTTAAGTGCAATAAATCCTCTGTTCTGTTTTCAGCATTGTATGGAATACTTGAGGTTAGTGTATATGTTTTCATCTTTTTGGTATTTTATTGACATTATAAAGTTGAAGTTTTAAGCTCTAATAGGAAAACAAAAACCACTACAATATTGTAAAGTAATTAGCCTCCAACTAGTAAAAATAAATGGAAAAATAAAATATGCACAGGGCAGTTGAAAAAAAAAAAGAAAACAAAAACATCATCTTCATTTATATGCCTGCCACACTTAGTTTTTTTAAATTTTTGTGTCTGAAATTTTGTAATGTTCTCGTTGGAAGTGTTGATATCTCTACCTCCCTTTTATCCCCATTCCAGTCTTTGGTTTTCCTACTCTGATTTCATAATCTTCAACGGCTTTTCCATCTATCAAAATGGTTTTCAGATTTGTTTAGTTAGTTGTGCAGCTTGGAAGTCCTGTGAACACAGGAGTTTTGATGGCAGAAGGAAAAAAATGTATACACACATGCATTCTTCTATTTGTTTTTTAATGGAAAACTCATCTTTAAAGTATATGCAGGACTCATTTATAAAAATATATGTACATTAAAAATGTATTAATCCTGTTAAAGGTTTTCAATCATATATTTGCAACTTTTTCATTCAAAGCTGATGGTTGCAAAAAATTTGTAAATCAACAGAAAAACTTTAAAGTCCTTTCAGCGTTTTTGTTAACCTATTTTACATTGGGAACAATCCAACATTATTCCATTTTAAAGGAAGGATACACTCATTTAGATTTTAGAATACTGGTTCATGGTTTTAAGGAATAGTGCTCAATTATATAAACTATAGCATTTCAGTGTCAAACTTACAGCATATAAATTTTTCTGTCAATTTAGCATCCCTTTCGTATATACTTTTATTCCTCATCAATACAGTTAGGTGCACAGTTGGACAGCATAAATATATATAAGTGCAAATAAACATACCTAAGTGAAAAAGAAGGAAGTGATTTCTAGCTTTCTATTTTGTTTTTAATTTGATCAGCTAATGACAATTCTTTGGTATTAATCCTTGAGCTCATTGATGTTAGTTTTATAAATATTAAAAATATAGACTTCAATTATAAGATATTTAATGATTTGAGCGTATATTCATTTATATTCTGAGTAGTATTTTGAGAAGAATACATTGGAAAATGATTGACCTGTTGATATACTGATCCAAGTAGTCAGTTAAATTTTCAAGGCTGATGTCTCTTAAAACAATCTAAATCTGGCCATTTTATCTCTAGCACTATCTGCCTCATAGGCTGTTATATGTTTTTCTGTTACAGGCTCAGATGAAGTTGAAACATGCCCAGCAAGAATTAAAGACTAAACAAACAGAAATTAAGAAGATGGATAGTGGCTATAGGAAAGATCAAGAAGCATTAGAAGCTGTGAAAAAACTTAAAGAAAAACTTGAAACTGAAATGAAAAGGCTAAATTATGAAGGTATGCCTTTAAAGACATGATGTTAAATCATTAGGAGGTAGTGATTATTAATAGAAACTTAAAAGAAATAGCAAGTAGGAAATTTTTTTATCTCATTAATGTTAATGGGAATTAGTATAGAAATTATAATCAGAAAAATATTGAAGTATAAAACAGTCCTTTGAATTTTTGAAACCTCTGTATTTAGCATTTCCTACTCCTTCCTCAGTACTGAGTATTAATCACTCTGAAGTGCTACTTGAAAACTCAGAAATGTTATTTATATATTTCTACATTAGTTAGGTGTCCAATTCATATGTTTCTTCGCATGAAAATGATTTTATGTGTTGAAAATATGTCTGCTTGACACAATAGAAATTCAAATGTTAAGTATGCTTTTCTTTAATATTTATCAGAGATTTGCATTTTGCTTTTAGAAATGCTTTGGAAATAGAGATTACTAACATTTTCCTTAAAACAGTAGAATATTTGAGTTTCTAAAGCTTGGTTTCAATTTACTTATGGCTTACTGCTCAGAAAATAAGGAGGAAAGCCTTCTGGAAAGGCACAGGCAGCTATCTCGTGATATCAGTAGATTGAAAGAAACAGATGAAGCTCTCTTGGCCAGATTTCCCAATCTTCGGTTTGCCTATAGGTAAGAGTTAAATCTTGAATTTGAACATGGTAGTAAGTAGGATATATTTTTGTATAAAAGTTACTATAAACTGCTTTTCCTTAATTGGTTTTTCTTTTTTTCCTTAAATCTTTATTGAATGTTTCAGATTTGTAGACAGAGGAAATTCTTGTGAAATTTAAAGCTACTAATGCCACTAATCTCAAGACCAAAATGAGGAGAATTAGTCCAAAAAGTTTATTTATTTTATCATTAATGTTAAGTAGCTATGTTAACATTTTACAACTTGTTTTATTAATGCTATATGGCTTTTTTCTTGGAATACTTAATACATGTATTACAAAGATTAGAACATCAAAGTTATTTTTGTTACCTTGAAAACATTAGGTATACTGAAAGATCTTTTGATTTTAAAACAATAGTTTATTAAGGGTACAATAACATACTTTATACATACTTTAAAAAACCAGGGTACATTAATTTATAAAAGCTTTATTACTAAAAAGGCTATCAGCTGACAATGCAAGTTTGCCACAGAACTTCAATTTGGAAAAAACAAAATGACAACAGAAAACATCAATATTTGTGAAACACAATAAAAGGTGTGTCTGTAGCTGGACAGTCATGAGACATTTGAAAATTTTTAATTTTGTTAAAACTACTGATTATTGTGCTTTCAAGTTAATGTATCATCAGAAAGAGCTCTTGACTAGTAAAATACAACTTTTTCTATTTTCTTGTCTAAGATTAATTTTTGTCCACTTTTCTGTTTTAGAGATCCAGAGAAGAACTGGAATAGAAATTGTGTGAAAGGACTTGTAGCTTCACTGATCAATGTCAAAGATACTTCTGCAACCACTGCTTTAGAATTAGTGGCTGGGGACCGACTGTACAATGTTGTAGTAGACACAGAGGTAAACTGATTTTAATTAAAGGAAACATAATTGCTGTTAAAACTATAGTAGCTGCTAGCTTGAAAAATCATGTGCTCTTAGAAGAATTGGGTACTTTCTTGACGTTTTAAACTTCTTCTAAGGCTAAATGTTGGGCTTCCCTGATGGCTCGCTCAGCTGGTAAAGAATCTGCCTGCAGTGTGGGAGACCTGGGTTTGATCCCTGGGTGGGGAAGATCCTCTGGAGAAGGGAACAGCTACCCACTCCAGTATTCTGGCCTGGAGAATTCCATGGACTATACAGTCCATGGAGTCGCAAAGAGTTGGACCTGACTGAGCGACTTTCACTTAAGGCTAAATGTTTATCTTTGCAGGGTAAAACGATAGAGTTAATAACTTTTTTATTATGCTATTGATTATATTATATTTTATTAACATTATTCCAGAGGGAGTTGTATGCTAACTCCAGAGTCCAGAATGCATAGATCCATCTTAGAATTTTGATTGTTCAGGATAGTGGGCACTGAGCATATTTGTAAATTCCTAAACTTGTACTGTTTCCATTTAAATGTTTTTTGTTATTAATATTTTTTTCATTTCTAATGCACGATGTTTTAGGTTACTGGAAAAAAGCTACTAGAAAAGGGGGAGTTGAAGCGTCGATACACTATAATTCCACTCAATAAAATTTCATCCAGATGTATTGCTCCAGAAACTCTGAGGATTGCTCAGAATCTTGTAAGTCTTTTTTTATATGCTTTGTCTGCATCTTACTGGGTTTTTTTTTTTTTTAATTATAGAACATTAACTTTGTCCTCTGAAGTAAATTGGGATTTCAATCATATATCAAACCACAAAATTTTATTGTGTTACCGTGCTTTAAAAAGTTAAGATACCAAAGAGAATAAAATCAGCTTTTGTGAAATTAGATGGAAAGAGAATAGAAATGTTGGAGGACTGAAATTCCCTTTGATATTTTAAAGTTGTAATATTAGAATGTCTTCTTTAAAAGATTTTTATTGAAATATAGTTGGTTTAAATGTGTTTTAGGTATACTGCTAGATGATTCAATTATACATACATGTGTATATCCATTAGTTTTCAGATTTTTTTCCCATATAGGTTATTACAGAATATTGAGTAGAGTTCCTTGTGCTAGACAGTAGGTCCTTGTTAGTTATCTGTTTTATATTTGTGTGTTGTGAAGTCACTTTAGTCATGTCTGACTCTTTGTGACCCTATGGACTGTACCCTGCTAGGCTTTTCTGTCCCTGGAATTCTCCAGGCAAGAATACTAGAGTGGGTTCCCATGGCCTCCTCTAGGATCTTCCTGACCCAGGGATGGAACCTTCATCTCTTATACCTTCTGCATTGGCAGGTTGACTCTTTACCACTAGCGCCACCTGGGGAGTAGAGTTCCCTGTGCTATATAGTAGGTCCTTGTTAGTTATCTGTTTTATTTATAGTAGTGTGTAAATGTTAACCCCAATCTCCTAATTTATTACTTCCCCTACACTTCCCCTTTTGTAGCCATAAGTGTGATTTTTGAAATCTGTGAGATTTTGAAATCTGTTTTATAAATAAGTTCATTTGTATCAACTGAATTCTCTTAGCATTTGCTTGTCTGTAAAGCTTTTGATTTCTCTGTTGAATCTGAATGAGATCCTTCTGTGTAGAGTAATCTCTTGGTTGTAGGTTTTTCTCTTTCATCACCAGGGCTTCCCTTGTGGCTCAGCTGGTAAAGAATCAACCTGCAATGCTGGGTTCCATCCCTGGGTTGGGAAGATCCCCTGGAGAAGGGAACAGCTACTCACTCCAGTTTTCTGGCCTGGAGAATTCCATGGACTGTGTAGTCCATGGAGTTGCAAAGAGTTGGACATGACTGAGCGACTCACTTTCACATGAAATATTAAACTTTTGATTTCTGATTAATTAGAATTATAGCACTTAGAGAGGAATATAGGAATTCTGCAGGTTTTTTTCATGCCAGGCACACTTAAACCAGCTATAATGATAACCATTATGGAACATAATCTGTCAGTCTTGCAGAGATGCTTCTCTACTAGAGTTTTTCTAGATTTCCCACCAACCTGTGAACATACAAAGCAAGTAGCCAGGATATGCCATCAGCTGCTGAGCTAGATCAGGTTTCTAGTGAATAGATGAGTGCAAGGAAATATATTTAAAAGGCTACTGTGGTTGCATAATATTGATAAGAACACGAAACCAGTTTTAACTTTCAGTAGTGATATCAGTATTTGAGCAGGTATTCTAAGTTCATGAGTTGAAAAAACAATTCTGTGAAACCTGAAACTGCATGTATAATTAAGATAATAAGTGGATATTCAGTAAATTTCTGAAATTGAGAAGCCTTCAATGAAAATTGTTTATCAGGAGAAGAAAGATGAGTATAAATAGGTGGTAATTTTAGTTAGTACTTCTTTTACTTTGAAAAATCACCTTAGAGTCTAGAAGGAAGTTATTTTTTTCCTGGGTCAAGTTCCAGTGTTAGAAGTAAGTTGGGGTTTTAAGTAACAACAAAAGTACTTTTACCCAGATCCATTAGCCATACACACTGAATGGTAGCTGCTGTGTTAGAGGACATTGCTGAACATATGTTGCAGAGAGCTGCCTTCATTATGATTTCTGCTACTACTACCCTCCATAAAGTATATTAGGTTGTTTTAAAAACAACTGAGGTTTTTTTTAAGGCTGAGGTAGACATTATAAACAAACGGTGAGAAAAGACAGTTGGATCAAAATAAAGGATTGAGAGGTTTTTTCAATTACTTTTTTATTCTCAATTACTGTTTTCATTTCTGTAACTGGAAGGTAGTTGCTCTAGCATGTTTTATTTGAATGGGAAAGTATTCACTTTGGGACAGCCAAGTTGATAGTTGAAGTAAAACATGTAATTGTGTAACTGTGTTGATCTAGAAATTGTACTTTAAGAAAGTGTGTTCACAGATAATCCACTTTGAATTTAGAAACTTGATAGTGGCTTCTACTTGATTGAAACTCATGACTGGTATTTTCACTAAATGTTTTTTTGTTTTTTTTTTTCACTAAATGTTTTACTTAGATTTTTCAGTGTTTAAACTTGAATTGTTTTTTTCTAAAAGTGAGTTTTCTATAGCATTTTAGAAAATTCAAAAGGGGTTATAGTGCTGGGTGTGTATATTAAGTTAGTATTTTATACTAACAGTTGTGGGCATTATTAGTATTTTATAAAATAGTATTTGAAAGGAAAGGAGTAATATGTATTGTGACATATGTTTTCCCACAGGTTGGCCCTAATAATGTTCATGTGGCTCTTTCCCTGGTTGAATACAAACCAGAACTTCAGAAAGCAATGGAATTTGTCTTTGGAATGACATTTGTTTGTGACAATATGGATAATGCAAAAAAAGTAGCTTTTGATAAAAGGATAATGACTAGAACTGTAACTCTAGGAGGCGATGTGTTTGATCCTCATGGGACGTTGAGTGGAGGTAGGATTTATATCATTTTGTCCTCATAACCTTGGTTCTAAATAGGATGGAGTCTTTTGTAAATAGGAAATATTGGGGTTGGAATAATTTAATTCAGTGTTTTATTCCTAATCAAAGGATTGAGTTTTCATTTGTGACAGTTACTTATTGTTAATTGAGAAATTATACACTGTCATCATCCAGATGGAACTCATAGTGTAGTAATCAGTACTACAGCTTTTCTTGCTCATCTTAAGTCTATTCTTGTTTTCTCATTTTTGCCTTATTAAGATATTCTAGTCACTGGGAAACAAAAGTATTTTTATTCAGTGCAGTTATAGCTTGGCCACCCAGTTTTTCTTTAGGAAACGTGTTAACTTCTAATATGTGTATATGCTACTGCTCCTGTCAAAAGTAAAGCAAAACTTTAAGTCTGCCCTTGAGCTGGTGCCTGAAGAAAGGAATTCTTAAGCAGTCACTGTGTATTTCCTGTCCTAATATTTGTGACACCGTTTCCATATCCATGTCAAGTGACCATGTAATAAATAACAAATACTGAATAGTACTTACTGTGTACTAGGCAGTGTTGTAAGCCTGGACTGTCCAATACAGTAGCTACTAGCCACATGTGACTTTCCATTTAAATAAGGTAATTAAAGTTAAATAAAATAACTTACTTAATTGCACTAGGCATATTTCAAGATTGAGTAACCACAGTGGTTAGTGGGTAATTGGATAGGGCATATATGGAACATTTCTATCATTCTATAAAGCCCCATCCTAAGGACTTTAATTAGTTCGTTTAATCTTTGTGGCAGCCTTGAGGTAGACGTTACTGTCTTTTCCATTATATGTTTGCCGAAACTAAAGTAGAGCAGTTAAAATAAGCTGATAAGTGGTAGAGCCAGGGGTCAGAGTTTAAGCTCAGGTAGTCTGATTTCACAGTTTGTGCTTTTAACCAGACCAAGAGACTTGGATGCCTCTTGAGTTATGAAGTATCTTGATTTCTTTCTAGTCCAAGGAAACAGTAGCCACTATAATGAGTTTCATGATCAAGTTCCCCAGTGTACACAATGACTAGTATCTACAGTTGGAAGATAGAGACCAAACATTTTAAAATACCTAGATTAGAAGGAACATTTTAGATTTCATTGAATTATATGTTCTTGAAATTCCTCCTTAAGTGATGGCAGATATGTAACCCCATGTCATATAAGCAAAGTGTTCATGATAGCATTGTTGATTGACCTTCACTTTCTTCCATCAAACCTAGAGTTTTCTTGACAGCTTAACACCTCAGCCTGTTACTGCCAGACAGTTATAATGCATGTAAGGTGAAATCAGTTTACTATGCTATGTCAAGTTTAGACCATGCTACGATATGTTAATAAACAGCCCCCTAATCTCAGTGGCTTACAGATCTTTTCTATAATTATGCTACATCATGTTACTTGTCTCTGCTCCATGTTATTCTCATTATGGGACTCAGGCTGACTGAAAAATCTTTTTTTTTGAACATACTTTACTCATGGGAAAGGGAAACCAAATTATGTGCTGCCTCTGAAAGCTTACTTTCAGAAGAGGCAGATTTCCCCCTTCATTGGCTATAGCAAAGCACATGGCTAAGCCTGATCTTGGTAGAGCAGAAAATGGTCCTGAGAGGGATCCACCCAGCAAGCAGAGGTGATGATTATTTTGAGTAAATAATCCACCACATATACAGTATTTGTTACCACATATGTATGCCCTACGATTCAAATGATAAAATGGATTCTGTAGCTTCATAAGCCACTAAAGATTGGCTGTTGAATTATTTCAAGTGTAAATCTCTTAGGAAACTTTATTGTGTATTAAATATATGGCAACTTCGTGTCCAAGGCCTGTTTCAATTTGCCTCTGTCAGGTGCTCGATCCCAGGCAACTTCCATTTTAATGAAGTTTCAAGAACTCAAAGCTGTTCAAGATGAGCTCAGAACCAAGGAGAATGAGCTACAGGCTCTAGAAGAGGAATTAGCCAGTCTTAAAAACACTGCTGAAAAGTAAGACTTTGGTTGTATTAAGCTGTTATTAAAATTTTTTTTGGTCAAAGATCTGCATCTACATGGTAGAAGATTAAAAAAGCTAATATTTAAAGAAATACTTACAACTTAAAAAAAAATAACCTTGGTATTGAATAAGTCGTGAATTGATAAGTTATCAGTTATTTTTTTTTAACATAAGTGATGTTTTAAGAAATTATGGAAAGAACTAAAAGGAAGAAAGAAAAATCAGCCAAATATTCCTATTTTTCTACTGAGATATGTATATACTCTGTTAACATTCGGTGGGGATTAGTGGGAAAACACACAGATGCTCTGAAGGTTGATACCAGAGGACTCTAGAGTCCTTGATCTGAAGTTACATAATGTGCTATAGCATTGATTGGGCGTCTGCACTAAGTTTTGCAGCCTATGGCTGTCCTGTACATGTTGAAGATAGCTAGGTTGCCTGTGGAAAGTTAAACAAGTTCATGTCAAAAGTCAGGGCTAAAATTAGTGTTTACTTCCAGTGTTTTTTTCTTTGTGGGTGTGGATATAGGTATGTATGTGTACTGTTCAACATTACTTCTGTTTTTGTATGATACATATTTATATATGATGAAATATGTGTATGCCATTTTTTTTTTTCCATAATTGGGTTCATGCTATTCAATGTAACTGTTTTTGTCACTTAACATTATTTACTATTGCGTTCCTCATGTGCCAAGTACTCTTCAAAGAACTGGGAATATAGCAGTGAATCAAATAGATAAATCTCTTCCTTCATCTTATTTTCATATGTGGAGTTGGGGCAACAGATAATATTAAAAGTTAAATTGATAAAAGGTATGTTAGATAATGCTAAGTTCTAAGAATAAAAATGTAAAATAGGAAAGAAGCGTTGTAAGTTTATATGGGGTGGGCAGGGAAAGCCTTACTGAGAAGATGACTTTTGAATAAACACCTGAATGATGTTGAGTGAACTCACCATGTGGTTATCCAGAAGAGTCCTTACTTGCTTTAAAAACTTCAGAAGTATAAATGCCACAAACTTAACAAAGTCCAGCATTTGAGAGTCTAATTGTAATTTTTTTCTAACCTCTCTGAAGATGGTGAGTGGGAAATGAGATAAAATTAAACATTTTATTTAGAATTCACAATACTGAATAAAGGTAAGAGAAAATAAAAGATAAAAACTTAAAATTTTTTTGAGGGGTAGACTTTTGGCATTTATCTCCTGAAATTATCAAAGCTTAGAATAGTACTAAGACTTCTTTGGGACACAGTATATATATGGAAAAGATTGTTTACACTGTCAAAGTGGCCATTCCAAGATGTAAATTGTATCAGAATGCCCACTTTCAAACATTATATACATGTAAAGCCTACCTTTTACCTTCATTGACTTATGACATTAATCATAAAATGAAAGAACTTTCTGTGAGAAAGAGACAAAAAGATGTTTCTGAAATGTGGAAGCTCTGTTAAGGGAATGAATTACAAACTCAATTGTAGTCACATTTGGCTTGGAACTGTTAAGTTTGTTGAGCAGTACTAGGTCATTTATTCTGCAGAGTTGTTTTGTAGAGTAATTGTGGCCCTGAGGTCCAGGAAGAAAAATAGACTTTGAAAAATGAAAGTGGAAGGGTCACCTAAAGCCATTCTTTCGTAGACCATATCAGGAAAATAGCTTGTCTTTTTTTTTAATTTCTTTACATTTTTAAATGAGTTGAAAAATGACTGAGTTAAAATTATGGCTTTTTAATTGCTGTCAAGCAGTCTCAGACAAGAATACTTAAGGGAGTATTTATAAGTTGCTTGTTTTTTGCTCTCAAACCTCATGAATTTCTAGTTACAAGCAACCTTTGAATTTACTATAATTTAAAATTTCACTGCAGCTGAATTAGCAAAATACCTTCCAAAGCCGTAATTTGAAGCTGCCAGAACTGGGGGACAGTTACAGGATCTGCAAAAAAAAAAGTGCTGGGTGAATGTTTAAGTTTAGTACTATGTCATTTTAAACCACCAGTCTCCTTACAAAACGGAGGGAACGTTGTTATTTTTTTGAACATTTGAAACTGGGGATTGAGCTAACCAAATTTTTGAAATTTTATATAATTGTTATATATTCTATTTTTGTGATGGGGGCTGTTATGGAGTTTTTCTTTTAGATAAGGATCAGTGAGAAGGATTATTTTTAAGGTAACTTATTTATTCTCAAGATTATTAGTATTTGCTAAAATTAATATTTTTGTGGATAGTTACTATTGGTCTTGGTCATTTAGAGTATTTACCTTCAGTAACCAAGTCAAACTTGAGTTTAATTGATGCTTCAGAAGTTTGGAAGTCATCAAAATGAGTCTTGTAACCAGTGGCATCTTACATTATGTTGTATGGGTTTGTTTTAGGTAAGAGCTTGTTTAAATGCATGTCTCAAACATCAGAAAAATTGTCATTATAAACTCCTCTTCCTTAAGGTATCGCCACCTAAAACAGCAGTGGGAGATGAAAGCTGAGGAGGTAGATTTATTACAAACCAAGCTTCAGCAAAGCTCGTATCACAAGCAACAGGAAGAATTAGATGCTCTTAAAAAAATCATTGGTAAGATAAAAACATTTTGTGCTAATCTGTTTCAAGTGATAACCATACTTGTGGTATTTGAAGCTCTCATGCTTATTATATATTTGAATTAGTTATTTTAATTATATGTAATAATTTTCTGTTAATTTGCGCTCTTTTGTTGGGTTGCTCATAGCTTGTTTTTATTGTTCTCGTGTACCACATTACAAATACCTTTTTTGTTATATGCTTGTCTTTTGGTTTTGTTTATGTTTATAGTATTTTTGTTACATGTGTAATTGAATTTATAACTATCTCTGTCCCTAATTTTAAGAACCTATCTTAACATCTTTAATCAGAATTTAATTGTATATGGTAGTTTTAAATTTCTCTTATTCCTTAGGACTATTCACAGACCTATTTTCCCCCACTAATTTTTTTTTTTTTTTCTCTTTTATAAAATTAAAAATGTGGTCATTTCATTCACCTTCCCCACCCCCTGCCTCTAGCAACCACCAATCTTTTCTTTGTATCTGTGACCTAAGATATTTAAGATTCTACGTATAAGTAGGTCGTATGGTATTTTTCTTTCTTTGACTTATTTCACTTCATGTAATGCCCTCAAGGTCCACCCATGTTATTGCAAATGGCAGGATTTCCTTCTTTTTTTATGGTTGAATAGTATGCCGTGGTATGCTTATGCCACAGTTTCTTTATCTGTTCATCCATTAGTGGACTCAGGTTGTTTCCATGTCTTGGGTGTTGTAAATAATGAAGCAGTGAACACCACCTGTCTTTTTGATAGCCTGTATAACAGTTGAGGTGATCACTCTTTGTGGTTTTGATTTGAATTTCCCTTATGATTAATGTTGATTATCTTTTCATTTACCTCTTGGCCATTTGTACATCTTCTGTGGAAAATGTGTATTCAGGTCCTCTATTTTTTTATTTGATTGTTTTTCTTTCCTGTTGAATTATATGAGTTCTTAATATGGTTTAGATGTAACCCCTTTTCAGGTAGATGATTTACAGATGTTTTCTCCTGTTCAGTAGCTTGCCTTTTAGCTTTGTTGATGATTTGTTTTGCTGGGCAGAAGCTTTTTGGTTTGATATAGTCCCCCTTGTTCATTTTTGCTTTTGTTACCTTTGCTTTTGGTGTCAAATTGAAAAAATCATCAAAACCTATGTTATGGAGCTAACCACCTGTTTTCTTCTAGGAGTTTCATGATTTCAGGTTTTTCCTTCAAGCCTTTAATCCATTTTGACTTAATTTTTGTATGTGGTGTTAGAAAGTGGTCCGGTTTCATTCTTTTATAAGTGACTGTCCAGGTTCCTTGCAACATTTACTAAAGAGACTGTCTTTTCCCCATAGTATATTCTGACTCCTTTGTCATAAATTAATTGACCATGTATGCATGGGCTTTGTTTTGGGGTTCTTTTATTCAGTAGTTTCATTGATCCTTGTGTCTCTTTTTATACCACTACTCTACTGCTTTAATTACTCCAGCTTTGTAGTGAATGAAGTCGCTCAGTCGTGTCCCGACTCTTCGCGACCCCATGGACTGTAGCCTACCAGGATCCTCAGTCCATGGGATTTTCCAGGCAAGGGTACTGGCGTGGGTTGTCATTTCCTTCTGCAGGGGATCTTCCCAACCCAGGGATCGAACCCGGGTCTCCCGCATTGTAGGCAGACGCTTTACCGTCTGAGCCACCAGTTTGATATCAGGGAGTATGATGCTTCCAGTTTTGTTGTTCTTTTTCAAGATTGCTTTGGCTGTTCAGGGTCTTTTGTGGTTCCATACAAATTTTCAGATTGTTCATTCTATTCCTATGAAATATGCCATTGAAATTTTGATAGGATCTGACTTGAATCTGTAGCTTGCATTGGGTAATATGGACATTTTAACAATATCCTTCAAATCTGTGAACAGAGAATATTTTTCCATTTATTTCTGTCTTCAGTTTCTTTCATCAGTGTTTCATAGTTTTCAGTGTACATATCTTTCACCTCCTTGGTTAAATTTATTCTTAGGTATTTTCTTTTTGATACAGTCATGAATGGGATCGTTTTCTGTATAGAAGCAACAGATTTTTGTAATTGATTTTGTATTCTGCAGCTTTGTTGACTTTGCTTATTATTTCTAACAGTTTTTTGATGGCATCTTTTCAATTTTCTGTTTATAATAGGGTTTTCTGTTTATGTCATCTACAAATAGTGACAGTTTTACTTCTTTCTTTCTAATTTGGATGACCTTCTTTTCCTTGCCCTGTTGCTGTAGCACTTCCAACACTGTGTTGAATAAAAGTGGTGTGGGCATGCTTATCTTTTTCTTGGTCTTAGAGGAAATGTTTTCAGCTTTTTACCATTGAGTATGCTGTTAGCTGTGAGCTTGTCGTGTATATAGCCTTGTTTATTCTCTCTATACTCCCTTTACTGTGTTTTTATCATAAATGTTGGATTTTCTCAAGTGCTTTTTCTGCTATTGAGATGACCATGACTTTTATCCTGAATTTGTTAATGTAGTGTATCATATTCACTAATTGGCAGATGTTTAAACCATCATTGTATCCCTGCAGTAAATCCCACCTAGTCATGGTGTATGATTCTTTCACTGTGTTGTTGAATTCGGTTTGCTGATGTTTTGTTGAAGATTTTTGCTTTTATGTTCATCAGGAATGATAGCCTGTGATTTTTTTTGCTTTTGGTATCCTTGTCTGGTTTCAATATCAGGATGATGATGGCTTCACAAAATGAGTTTGGAAGAATTTCCTTTTTGTCTGCTTTTTGGGAGAATTTGAAAAGAAAAGATTGGTTTTAATTCTTTAAATGTTTGATTTAATTCACCTGGACTTTTGTTTGTTGGGAGGTTTTTGATTCCTTATTAAATTTCCATATTACTAATCTGTCTTTTCAGATTTTCTATGTCATCATGATTTAATCTTGATAGGTTGTCTTTGTCTAGGGATTTATTTTTTATGGGTTGTCTGATTTGTTGGTGTGAAATTTTTCATAGTTACCTTTTATGATTCCTTATATTTCTGTGGTATTAGTTGTATCTTTTATTTCTGACTTTGAGTCTTTTTCCCTTAGGTCTAGCTGAAAGGTTGTCAGTTTTAAAGAACCAGCTTTTAATTTCATGGACTTTTGTTCTATTTCTTTTTAGTCTCAATTTCATTTATTTCCACACTGATCTTTATTGTTTTCTTCCTTCTACTAACTTTGGGTTTTGTTTTTTCTTCTTTTTGATGCAGTTCTAAATGGGACTGTTTAGTATATAGAAACAACAGATTTTTGGTGTAAAGTTGTTTGAGATCTTTCTTGTTTCTTTAGGTGGGCATTTGTTGTTGTGAACTTCACTCCTAGAACTGATTTTGCTACATCTAATGTACATTTGGTTTGTTGTATTTCTGTTTATCTTTGTGTTGGGTATTTTTTTATTTCTCTTTTGATTTCTAGAATGATATTCTACAGTGAAAACTAGTATAAGACATTGTATAATCATGGCTTTCAAGGTTATGTTTGTACCTAGTCCTAACACTTAATGTTGATTGTGACCATAACATGATCATTCTATCTTACTTTATTTTTTAATTTATAAATTCAGAGGTAATATGTTTCCTATGCTTCGTCCTAGGTATGTTCTCACAATATTTCTCTAATAAGAGTTTTCTTGAATAAAAATAAATGAGCAAGGAACACTAAGTTAAGCTTTTTTATGGGGTTAATTAAAAGTATTCTTATAACTAAAATAAAAATACCATAGTTATGTGCTCAGTTCTGGTTTTAGGAAGCATATGGTATATAAAATGGTCTGTTATCTTTTTATAAGTTAAATTGAAGGTAAAGTTTATGTTACTCAATTTCATGTGATTGGAAATAATTTCTTTATAGAATTTAGATAATTCAAGTATGGCTCTAAGGTATGACCTGTGTTTTCAACACACTATTTCTAGAATAAGGTTAAAACAGTTAATTAAAAAAAAAAAAAACTCTTGCCTCCAACTTTCTATACCTTTTCTTCTGTTACAAGTTGAATTTGTAAGCCCTTATCTGTAACTGTTACTAGTTGGAAGATCTCATTTAGTTGTATTTGCCTGCTTTATGATGCAGAGGAAAGTGAGGAGACCTTAAAAAACACCAAAGAAATTCAGAAAAAAGCCGAAGAAAAATATGAGGTGTTGGAGAATAAAATGAAAAATGCAGAAGCTGAAAGAGAGAGAGAACTGAAGGATGCCCAGAAAAAACTAGATTGTGCCAAAACTAAAGCAGATGCTTCTAGCAAGAAAATGAAAGAGAAACAACAGGTCATTGTTTTTTTTAATAGAATTAATCTTTTCACATCAGTGTAGAACTGAAGGGTGGTAGAATACCATTGGTTGATTTGGCCTTCTTCATCGATAATCCAAAAGTGAGAGACAAGGTTGCTTGATAAATGTTTGATGTTGATGATGTTTCATTCAGGAGTGGGCCAGAGCTCGTATCCTGTAAGCCAAGCTGTGTTATGTGAGACTCACTGTTGGTGTTTCTGTTTGGTGATCATCTTGTTTGAAATATACACTGTGAAAGAATAATGATGACAAAGCATGTTTCATTTGCAGTGTTATTCAATTGTAGACTATTTTGGATAGTTTCAAGGCTGGAATTTGAACATATGTTTTTCTGTTTACAAAGGCTATGTGCTCAATCACTTCCATATAATTTCATTATTGAATACAATTTCACTTAAATCTGACTTTCCTTCACAGTTCTTTTTAAACCCACCTTATGATTCTACTAGTAAATATTTAGCTTTACACAAAGCATTTTGAAAAGAACTAAAGGCTATAATGGGAAATGGAGAAAGTAATTTTTTGTCATTAAATAATTGTTTAAAACAAGGTTTTTACCTCTCCTAATTTATCTGCCATATAGAATTCTGTATTGTTTTTCCCTATAGGAATAAAAGGATGAAATAGTTTATGCAAAGTTCTTTGAACCCATAAAAATTGTATGTACATTTTTTAATACAGAAAAATAAATTTCTTTTCCCCTTTCTTCTTGGGAAGCAGCTTACATGTTTTCAGTAGTTGAGTAAGCTATGGTCCTTACTTGCTTGAGTATCTTATTAGTTTTGCTGACATGTGTGTAATTATTTTTCAGTAGTTGGTAACTGTTGAATGCCCAGATGCTGTGTTTTTTATAGGAAGTTGAAGCTATCACCCTGGAGCTGGAGGAGCTCAAGAGAGAGCATGCATCGTATCAACAACAGCTTGAAGCTGTAAAGGAAGCTATCATATCCTACGAAGGTCAGATTGCAGTAATGGCCTCTGAGGTGGCTAAAAATGAGGTGAGAGGGGTTTAAGCATGTCAGAGAAATAGAGATGACAGCCTGCTTCTGAGATGGTGGCTTAGAGGTGTTTGACTTCAGAGGCCTCAGTCTCTTCACCCTTGTCATGAGAGGGAAAATGATGATTACCAATCAGAAAGAGTCCTGAAATATCACTAATTGTTTTAGTCCAGGTCTACTAGAAAATGAAAAATACCCAGTAATTTGACCAGGCAGAGTTTAAAGAAAAATTATTAACAGGAATTTGAAATGATGTATGATTGATTGCTAAGGGGTAGAGAAAACTCTAAAGAATATATGAACAGCAGATACAGGAGCAGTCATTACCTATAAGCTGAGGCAGTGCACCCCCAGAAGGAACAAATCTGGAAAAGAGCCCCATTCTACCTGCAAAGCCGAGAACTGCATGTAGTTGGAGAACACCTCATTGTCGCCCTCTGCTGGTGGGGTGTGGTGTAGGAGGGGAACCATGCGGAGGAAAGTGCTGCACGGGACATCTGCTGGGAAAACAGCTTCCTGGGACGCCAGGGGGACTGGCCGCAGGGAGGTGCATAGCCTGGGACCGTCTGTAAAGACTGCTGCTGGGGTGCCGGGGGGAAGCCAGGTAAGTGACAGCCTTGCCTTTGAGAAAAGCACATCAGAACCAAGAGGTAAAGCCCCTTCCTTCTCCAGTGTCCCCACGGCATCCTTTACTGATGAGGCTTCATATTGTTACACCTGGCAAGGGAGAAGTGTTCCCATCTCAGAAGCCGGCGCTAAAGGGTGGATTTGGGGTGCAAGGGTTTCATGTTGTGAAGATATTTCTCTTTCCTATGAATATTAGAAATGCTCCCTCATGAGTATTGGATACCCTCTTGACCCTTTTTTGTGTAATTTTGACCTTGAATTCTGTTTTGTTTCATTATTTCTACTCCTACTTTTTAAAACTCAGATATAATTGGCATAACATTTATATTAGTTTCAGGTGTACAATATAATGGTTCAGCATTTTAACATATTGTGAAATGATCACCTCAGTAAGTCTGGTAACCATATATAATTACAGATTTTTTTCTTGTGATGAGAACTTTTTAAGATGTGCTATCTTAGCAGCTTTGAAATATATAGTAGTAGTTATTATTAACTACTGTCACCATGCTATACAAAGTGTAATCACCTTGGTTTTTTTATACCACTTTTTTTTTTAAGTTTTCTGTTCTGTTGCAGTGAGGTACTTTTTGTAGGTCATGTTAACTAAAATGTAACAGCTTCTAACAGGGGAGTGCCATCCATTTACCTACTCTAGAGTAAAGTGTGTTTTTGCCTTTTGGCCTCCACTTTTACATTTCCTGTCACACTCTTTCCTCGAGATAATTGTTTTAATTGTTGTACTGTGCATTGTTTCCTAAAGTGGTTCTTTTCTCTTCATTCTATTTGTGGTTAAACTCGAGAGTTTTTTTATTTTTAACACATTATCAAATCATAGCAGAACAATTTTTTAACTATATTTTTGAAGATCAGGGATCGAAATGCTTTTGAGCTTTGTGTTTTGTGTTGCTGATTACCATTTCTACAGCTTCTTTTCTGCCTTGCCTTTTTGTCTCATTCCTCCATATCTTTTACCATCTTTCATGGACCTCAAGTTGTGGAATTTTAAAAAACTTAGATGTCATATTTTTAAAGAGAAATGTGGAAGTAAAATAAGCGACTTCTTCCTTGATCTAAATAACGATAAAATCAAAGCATATACATATTTCTATAAAGAGAATATCTATTTCTCTGTGGAAAACTATAAAATGGATCTCTTAGTTTGTAAACGTTGTTCTTTTAGTCTCGATATTCTAAATTGTTTCTGTTTGCCCTCTTAGGGAGCTAAGAAGAGAAATTGCCTTCAAATTAATTATGTTCAAACAAAACTAAAAACTTTGGCTCAATCTGAAGTGATAGATATCCTTGTTTTTCTCTTAACAATTGTAGATTGAAACAGTTATACCTGTGACGCCATCTTAAATCTTTAGGTGTGAGAGAATCTTCTTCATAAACATGTTTTTGTCATGTGTTTTTGTTTTGGATTTTTTAGATGAATACTGTAATTTAACTTCCTCCTGCAAAGGACTTTTAATGACACAAACATTATAAAGAAATTACTTATGTCATGTTCAATAACTTAACGATAATGTCAGGTATTGTTTATTGCTCAAAATTATCTTGTTTTCTAACGAGCATGCCTTAAAAAATTCCTAAATTTTTACTGATGCTTATCATCACTTCAACAGATCTATTATTACTCAGAGTCTTTTAGCAAGTTATTCTACTCTTTGTTTTCCTGTACCTAAATCTGAGTTGAGCTAGGTTCTTTTTTTTTTTTTCCAGATGTTTGTGTGAGTCTGTGACTTTACCAGAAAGACCTTTAAGATCTAGCAAAGAACTTTGAGGTGGAGGAGGTGAGAGTTGGTAGACTAAATCCCAGCCATAATTTTCACTTGAGAGGGAAACTGATGATAGTAAAAGAGTGAGAAGTTTTTCTCTGTGCCACAGATCTGTTTCTTCAAAACAGTTTCTCTTCCTGTTCCATATCTCTGCTGTAACCCCCGTGCTAGAACCAAACACCCTGACCTTCTGTTGCCACTGTCGGAGGCCTTACGGCTTAGTTCTATAGAAGGGAAAGGAACAAATGCCAGCTTACCTTACTTCCACCCCCGTTCTTTGCCTTCATAATAAATGGCATTTGCGGGTCTGTCATATTATTTTGTAACCACCACCAGAATCCCACTTTTTTGAGAGACCTCACAGGACAAATCCCAGTAACCTCTCCTCCACCTAGGTGATGCCGGTTATTCTGTGTCACAGGAACTTTGTTGCCTTCCAGCACGAACAATGCATCTCATCCCTTTTTTCCTAGTGGTGATACAAGTTTTATCTGTAAATGTGTTAGTCATTTTCATGGTTAGATGACACATTGCCATCTTGTCTAGAAGTCTGTTGGATGATCTTTCAGTAAAGCAAAAAATGTCTCCATCTTACCTTGCTGTATGTTGTCTTGTAATTATTCATTTCAGGAGTTAGTAAATAAAGCTCAAGAAGAGGTGACCAAGCAAAAAGAAGTGATAACAGCCCAAGACAACATAGTTAAAGCTAAATATGCAGAAGTAGCAAAACACAGGGAGCAAAACAATGAATCTCAGCTTAAAATTAAGGAACTGGACCACAACATCAGCAAACACAAACGGGACACTGAAGATGCTGCTGCCAAGGCATGTTTGTGTTGTTTGTTTTTATTCTTAGTCACATTTTTGCCTCTGGATTTTTGAAATGTTCTGGTAAAGTGCTCAATGAAGAACTTACTGTAAATGGCAGAACTACTGTGTAACAGTTTTGAGGCATACCACTATGACTGCTGCTCAGCAGTCACCAAATGGCAAAAATGTTTTATTTTTAAATTGAATTTCAGGGGCTTTATTCCCATCTCCAAGATGTTTTTAACCAAATATTGAGTGGCCTCCCATGGAAATAACTGTTTTTTTTAATCCCCACTTGTTCATAGAACTAATTGCTAATGTATTAATAATTGTAATATATATTCTTTACGTTATTGCAAATTGAATTTAGGGAACTCACAGAGAAATATACATAGGGAACTTCTGAAGTAAGGACTTAGTTGGTTTAGGATGTCCTTAGGAGGATTAGTATAGTCAGTGTTCTAAGTCTCATTTGAAATCTGACGTTTTGCCAAGCAGTGTCTTTGAAGTTATCCCACAGTTTTTTCATCACTCTTAATTAAAATTTCTTTCATGTATCACAGTAACCTAAGTACTTTAAAGAAAATGCATAGTTTTGTAGGAATTCATTGCTTAGTTAGGAGGCTTCATTTATGTGGTTTTAATAATTCACTCATCATGTTTTCTTACTGGTGTGTAACAGTTTGGTGCCTTTTAAATCTTTTTTAGCATCATAAAAGTACAAGAGATTTAATTTCAAAAAGACTTTTTGTATGTATGAGAACATACAAAGCAGTCTTCCACCCTTTTCTGCAGGAGCCATGAGTGCCTATTCAGGTTCATTACTTTGTTTAAAAAGCATTTTTTTAATGACCACATGGTAATATCCTAATATTTTATTAGTATTGATTTCCCATTTGCCTAGTAGCCTAGTATTAGTGGATTCACTGAACTATTACCAATGCTAATATTACTGTTAATAGGTTTTTTCTTTTTAAATATAATTGAAAATACTAGTATTGCTGGTTGCTAAGGGATTCTATTTACAGTTAAGTGAAGAGGGTAGAAAGAGGGACTTGCAAGCAGAACTGCTAAAAAGTCAAGTATTCTTTGAAATACATAGTTTATCAAATATTTATTGTATACTTATACAAGGCACTAAAGATACAAGAATGAGCAGCATGCCACAGAACGTGTTCATGGAGCTCACAGATGGGCAGGAAAGATAGACTAGAAACGACCATATTACTTTGGAGTCTGGTGGTGTGACTCTACTCATGGAATTAATAAGGATGATTGACAAAGATTAGCTTTCAGCAGTCAATACCAATCTTAACCAGTTACCCTAGAAGAAAGTCTTCCTTAAGCACTATAATTAAAAATTCTTAATGGCTATATTACATGAGTATTTTACTGTGCCTTGTCAAAAGAGGGTAGCAAGGGGATGGAGTCAATATTTAAGGTAATGTTTTACTTAGATTATAATTTCAAGAATTATTAGATACCAATCACTATTAGACTTTCATGATTTTACAGTTATCTATGACTTAAATATTCATATAAGACTAAACTTTCACAAGTTGTTTTTTTGAAGCAATAGATTGAATTTGGTAAAATCTGGAGCCTCATCTCATTATAATGGCAATGTTTACACACACCCACACACACACCCACATACACTTTTTAACTATTTCTCTAAGTTCACATTTATTTTGATGCTTAAGTAATATCTTTTTCTATTTTTTTTTTTTTAGCCTATCGGTAAAAACATTCATACTTACAGGTTCACAATCAACAATGAATCTAATTTTTTTTCAAATGAGACATTGTGGGATTTTTCTCAAAAATGTTTGTAAAAATTAGTAAATATTTAAGAAACTAATTTTTAAATATAGGTTTGTGAGCAATGATATTATTCCATTATCATCTTGTGGCTAGGTGTCCAAAATGTTGAAAGACTACGACTGGATTACTGTAGAAAAACACCTCTTTGGGCAACCCAATAGCACCTATGATTTCAAAGCTAACAACCCAAAAGAAGCTGGTGAGAGACTTCACAAGTTGCAAGAAATGAAGGAGAAACTAGGAAGAAATGTCAATATGAGAGCGATGAATGTACTGACTGAAGCTGAAGAGCGTGTAAGTCACTTTGCTATGACTATGTAAAACATGAGTAGCATTGATGGTTTTATATGACCCCTGGTGTGTGTACTCAGTCGTGTCCGACTGCGGCCCATGGACTGTAGCCTGCCAGGCTCCTCTGCCCTTGGGATTCTCCAGGCAAGAATACTGAAATGGGTTGCCATTTCTGTCTCCAGCAGATATGACCCCAAGACAATTATTAGAGTCAGTCTTTGCTTTATGCTTTTGAAAATTTGTTTTGTTTTGTTTTTCTTCCTTTTCAGTTACTTCTTTTCTTATTTCATTCTTTTTGTATCATCAGTTATGTGTTCTGTTGTGCTTAAATGACTTTTCCACTGCTTTTCCTTTTGCTGTGAATATGTTCAAACCCTTTCTTATTTTTGGTTTAAATAAAAACACTTCGATCGTGTTAACTCCTCACATTTATATCATTTCTTTCTCTTGTCTTTTTGAAAGGCTTTGAAGAAGACGGTACAGGTTTTCCCCACTATCTAAAAAGTAGGGTATTCCTTTGAAACCCTTCCTGCCAAAATGGTATAAAGTCAAGAAGCAATTACCGTAGGGCCCTTCTTGCTAACAGATGAACAGAGCAAAGTGAGATAAATCGCAGATGCTCACAAACCCAGTTCAAAGCCCTGGGAGGAGGCTTGATGCTGAGATGCTGTGTTGCTCTCATGAGGAGCTTGATGGAGCCACTCTCACTGCTTAGGGTGTGTGCTGCTTCTGTAAGGAATGGCTCACTGCAGAACACATGCTGAATATTATTTATGCTTTTTACCTTTTCTTGTAAAAGTAGTGATATAAAGTGAACTTTGGAAAAGTGAGGGAATACCTGTATCCTGCTGTCTGCCTCCTCACCAGTCATTCTAACCACTGTCTTCCTTTGATTCCAGTGTATTGCAAGAACCATTAAATAAGTAAATGACTAAAATTGTTATATACATTAACACTGTTTTACTAATCTGTAAATCCAGCAGCATCTTCTCTGTTTTAAGGCTCTCAGTTACTTGATGGTGTTATCCATCTCCCTTACCTTTTACAGTCTGCATGTCACTAGAAAAACCCAAAAGGGAAAGCAATTCCTATTCTTTATGGCCCCATTGGAGATAGCAATCTGAGTAATTTTATATTATGCTTTGTATCTTCTTTAATTCTGTAAAACTCTGAATTTGTATAACAGTTAATGAGAGTGCTGTGTAAGTGGTAATACCTATGAGCTCGATCACTTTTAACAAATTTTTTGGTAAAGGGTTTCTTAAAGCTATTACTGACATTAGTATCTACAAAGAATCTATATTATGTTAGGTACGAAACAGATTAATAATGCACATACTGTGATCTTTCTGTTAAATACTCCTGCTGGTTTTCGTTTCTCCATTAAAGCTTTGTAATATGTGGCACATTCGTGGAAGGGAACTATTTTGTCTGAATTTGAGCTGCTTAACATCGTGAAATTTGTTTCTTTTTACTTGTTTGCTTTTATTGTAAATAATAACTTAGGCTAGTTTTTTTTTTTTTTTTTTAATTTTACCAATTCCCATCTCCATACCAGAGAGGAAGGGCCTATATTGATCAGTGGTTTGCCTTTTGTTTTTTTGTTACTGTATTTTGGGTCACCACATGTAAGAAACTATATGGAATTATTCAAGGAACAGTATAAAAATGTGGCCAAGCTCGTAAAACCCTTTCTCCACAAAGGAGAGGGACAGCAAGCAAGACTGGCTAGAGTTTTTCAGGGAGAATATGAAACCGCCTTGACATGCGAGGCTGTGAGGAGAAATAAGTTAAAAGGATGTTTAGAAAGTTCTGCTGCTCCTCATGGTTTGATTATCCCTCTGTAGCCTCCCTCAAAATTTTTTTCAGTAAATTTCTTCATTAAGCAGAGAAGGCCACTCAGATGTTGGAGTGGAAACGTGAGGCACCAGTCATGTCTGAAGTGGAGGAAGAACAGTGCAGGGGCCGTAAGGCTACAGGGAGCTTATGTTCAGGAAGCTGAAAATGAGGCCATATGGCTGGAGCCTGGGGAGGACTGTGTTGCCAAAAGTTCAGAGACAAATAGGAGCCAGATTATGTAGGACTTTATACATCATGGTAAAGAGTTTAAAAAGTTAAACCTTTATGTCACTGCTAAGACTGACCTTGCATGCAAGGCTACTTTTGAGTTTACATGACAAATATTCCTTTTTTTGCCTTGACTCCTGGGTAGATAAGGAATATAAGTGGAGTCAAAATGTTTCAAGAGTTTGTGCTATAAATTCTCAGCTATAGTAATTGAATTTTACATATAGATATATTTACTTTCCTCAGTTTGGCTTACGTTATAACTCAATGTAGTGTATCTTTTTGGTAAGAAGGAGTTGTATGTATTGCATATAAAAATAATAAAATCTCTATTCTTGACTGAAGCCTAAAATAGAAATTTTTTAGTTTTCTCAGTTAAGTCTGCTTTTTATCTTGCTAGTATAATGACTTGATGAAGAAGAAGAGAATTGTAGAAAATGACAAATCCAAAATCCTGGCAACTATAGAGGACCTGGACCAGAAGAAAAACCAAGCCATAAATATTGCTTGGCAAAAGGTATTTGAACCCAAAATATTATCATTTATTCTGTATGAGGCAAAGATGGAAGATGACGTCATGTTAATAGCGTTGTATTCTAAGATAAACCTGAAGTAACAACTTTTGTGTTTGAAGGAGGCACATGCTCATACCTTAATTAAAACCTTGTAGACTTTTTAAAGCATTTTGTCCTTTTGGACTTTACTACTGACTTGGAAAGATTTGTTTGTCACTCCATCATGGTCTCATCATCTGCTTGTCTGGTTCTTAAGCTATATTAAGTTAACTTTGTAGATTTCTCCCATTTTTCTTTCTTCCATCACTTGCTAATTCTGGGTTACCTTTAAAAGGGACAGTATTTGCCCTCTTTCTCATGAGATCATAGGTTCTAATATTGGACAGTATTCTAAGGTTTCTTCCAAATATCTGCCATACCCTTTACTCATCCTCTGCTTAAAACTGGAAGCATTATCTGTTTCATACTGCAGAAGTGCTGATTGTTGGAATACCTGTCCAAAGGACCCCTTCAGTTGTAACCTCTTCAGTTTCTCTTGCCGTGACTTGCAGAGGTCAAATAGTGCTAAGAATATTTCTATAGCAAGATATGAATTCTGAAGTATTATACATTCTTAGGTTTTTTAGCAAATCATTTTTATAATGTTAGATTAATAATTATAAAATACGTTATTTTTATGTAAGTATAATTTATTAACAGACTATTTGCTCTTATTTACATGAATTATCTTAATAATTTTGATAATTATCTCTATTTTATAAATGAAGAAACTAAAGCTTAGAAAGTTGAAATTAGCCTAAGATCGTAATAGTCAAAATGTAGGAAAACTGGAATTCTCTTTTCCTAAATTAGAACTTAAGTTAAAATTACCTTTTGTTGCTCTTTAGGAATTAGAACTGGTTAATTGGGAAGTCAGTATTTCCAGGATTCATATTCAACAGAATCCCAATTAACCATTTTGGTTTTGTTTTATGACAACTTCAGCAGATTTCAAGGTTCCTTACTGTTATTTCTACTTCTCTGGCTGCATAGATTTGTCTCCTTTAGCATAATCATTAGCTTCTGTAAAATTTTCCTACCATAACAAAAGACTGCTAGTCAGAAGCTTTCATAGATGCTGTGCTGTTTGGCATTTTAGCAAGCCTGGGCCTCTCGGATTTAATTGGGCACCTTATCACTTTTTCTCTTTTTAATTTTGCAGGAACTTTATTTTTTATAATGGCAGAATAGTTGTCTTTTTCATTTGCATTATTTTTCCTGCTCTACAACTTCTTTTCAGTGTTCCATCTCCCTGTAGTATTTCTGTCATTTAAAAAATGCTTGCAAAAAGTTGGCCCAAGTATCCTTGTACAACATTTGGATTTAACAGTAGACCTGAGATTCTGTCTCTTGGTTTCCCCATGGTTGCTGGATTTAATTCAAGTACAAATTTATATTTTAAACTGATTTTTCTCCAGTCTCTAAAGTTCTCCCAAACCAAGTAAATTTACTGAGTGCTTATTATATACGTCAGACAGTATTCTCCTATTAATTTTCCCATTTAATTCTCAACAGTAACCTAATGAGGTAGGTATTATTATCAGCATTCCGTCCTTCCTTATGGCTTCAAGTGTACTTCCTTCACAACACCAGAGTATTTTAGAAACTGGTTGTATTTTTGTTTCCTTCTTAACCTCATTGGATTTTCAATATTCAGCTTATTTCCTGTCTATGATAGGGCTGTATTCTTCTCTACCTATTAACTGATAAGATTGTCTTTTCCCTTTTGAATAATCCACATGGGATCCCATGGTCATCTTTTGGATTTATTAGCATTTCACTGTCTTAATTTTGAGCTGCCTTTCTCCTGTCTGGACAAAAATATTCAAGTGTTTATAAACTATACGTTATCTTCCATCTTTCCCCCATAAAAAGAGTGGACCTCTCCCCATTGTAATGAACTTTGTGTAGCTCCGGAAGTCTATCCCAGATAAAACTAGAATCTACTTTCTCTGTGTAGGCTATTAGCATTTGTGCAGTTGTTCTTAAAATATATGTTCCTTAGCAAATTTATATTTAGGAGACTGTTTAAGTCTAGGAGATTTCCTTATTACTACAGATATTCATAAAATATGTATTTGCACTTGAATTTTATACTCAAATGTGGAGAATTTGGCTGTCATATATCTTTGTGGGCGGGGGGGGGGGGGGGAGTGGCAGTGTGCATGCATGTATACACTCAATTTTGTCTGGTGAACCTCTGAGATTATTAGTCATGTCTGAAGACAGATGGCTGAATTCTCAAGTCAGTGATCAAGTGTGTATGCACAGAAATTACTCAGTTACAGCCTAGAATATTGGTCCTAAATCTCTGTGTAATCTCCTGCTGCAACTTAACGGGGATAGGTCAAGTAGCTTCTTCAGCCTTTTTCTTGTGGGGCTCAGTCCTGTTCCTGCCCCTTGACAGTCTGTGAGAAGTATAGAAAAGAACATTTGATTTTATGCCTCTTTTTCTCCTAGACTTCACTGATCTTAAGGTTTTTAAAGTTAGCTGATAATGACAGGCCTGTCTTACCATATCAGCCAACAGAAAACAAATTATACCAAAAAAAGTTTTTGTTTTTCTCCTCCAGCTGAAAGTTCAATCTCCTATATTATCCAATTGTGTGTCTCTGAGGATTCCTGCAACCATGGCCGCCTGTTGTATCAAAACTTCGTCTTAGTGTTAGAGGTATAGCCTGTAGTTTCCCCTCAAAGTTTGAGCAAAGCTCAGTAAATGATTTCTGTAAAGAGACACACAAATATATCACAGCCATATACTCTTGTTGCAAGCACTGGACTGTAATGTTGCTATGTTGTGTTGCTAGCAGCTATAGACAATCATGAGTGAATGGGCATGACCAGATTTGTCATATGGACCATAATTTGCCAACTTCAAAACAAGAGTAACAGATAACAAAATTCACTTGCTGGTTTACAAGTATACATGTCATTTGATTTTTCTTGGAAAACTTTCTATAATATAAATCATTTTTTCATCCAGGTGAACAAGGACTTTGGGTCTATTTTTTCTACTCTTTTGCCTGGTGCTAATGCTATGCTTGCACCACCAGAAGGGCAGACTGTGCTGGATGGTCTGGAGTTTAAGGTTGCCTTAGGAAATACTTGGAAAGAAAACCTAACTGAACTTAGTGGTGGTCAGAGGTAAGTGAGTAATCCCTTTGAAATAATTCCTCTTATTTTATTATAATCCATCAACTCGTCACCTCCCAATTTTATTTCAGATTTGCTTTTCTATATTTGCATGTGGAATTTAAGGAGTCTAATCTGTGAGACTATAAATTCTGAGTAGAACACTTGATTAAAATGATAGGCAACAAAGTAGAAATAAGGATTAGCATCTAGGAAACTAGACCAAATACATGAGAAACAATTATTTTCAGATACTAGAAAATGAATGACCCAGGAGTAAGGTCCTGAGAGAAAAGAAAGAAAATGCTAAGTCCAATGTTTACTCTAGGTTTCTCCCTAGGAGTAATTTCTTGACTGCAGATGCAGGGAGGGAAACCCACACAAAGCCTAGTAGTCTTACTAAATGAAGGAACATTAGAATTTGGGGAAGGCCCAGGGAAATGCATCGTGGCATTATATTTGCACCATCCCTAAAGTGAAGGCTGTTCTAGACACACCTTAGCAAAGGTTAATTGCAGGCCTAACGCTATTAAAAGACCGACCACAAAGTTGAGACTGTAAACAATATAATCACAGTGTTCAGCATCTAATAAACACTAGTAGGCAGAACTCAAGAAAATGTGGTTTATAACTTAGAGGAGAAACAGACCCAGAATTGACAGGTGATGAAACTAGCAGACAGGAAGTTAAAGAGAGTTACATTAACGATCTCCAAAGATTACAAGCTGAGAGAAATGGAAACTATTAAAGAAGATTCCACTGAAACTTCTAGAGATTTAAAAAAAAAAACCTGAAAGGAAAAGTTCTCTGCCTGAGATTGATAACAAATTCAACATTAAAAGGAACACGAGTGAATTTGAAAACATAGCAATAAACTATTAAAGTTACACTGAGAAAGAGCTTCAGTGACCCGTGGGGCAACATTGAGTGCTCTAACATACATGTTATTGGAATTTCAAAGAGAGGAAGAGGTAAAACAAGATACTTGAAGAAATAACAGCCCCAGATTTTCCAGATTTGATGAGTTCTGTTAATCCACATACTTGATTTCTGTGAACCCCAGATAAGATAAAGTGAAGTCGGTCAGTCGTGTCCGACTCTTTGTGACCCCATGAACTGTGTAGCCCACCAGCCTCCCATTTCCTTCTCCAGGGGATCTTCCTGACCCAGGGATTGAACCCTGGTCTGCCGCATTGCGGGCAGACACTTTACCATTTGAGCCACCAGGGAAGCCCAGGTAGGATAAGGGGTGGCCAGATGCTAAAGAATCTGCCTGTAATGCAGAAGAGCTGGGTTGATCACTGGGTCAGGAAAATCCCTTGGAAAAGGAATGGCTGCCCACTCCAGTATTCTTGCCTGGAGAATTCCATGGACAGAGGAGCCTGGCATGTCACAGTCCATGAGGGTGGCAAAGAGTGAGATACCACTGAACAACTAACACTTCACATTTCACTTTCACACGTAGGATAAATGTATACACTCGCTTCCTACACATACAGTAACACAGCAAAGCATGTCATATATAGTTGCTGAAAACCAAGGATCAGGAGAAAAAAAATCCTAAAAGCAGCCAGAGGTAAAAGGCTCATTAAATGCCAAGGAACAAAGATAAGAATGATTAGACTTCTTGTCAAAAACTATGCAAGCCAGAAATCTGGAACAACATCTATAAAGTGCTAAAAGAAAAATGTGATAACCTAGACTTCTGTATGTAGAAATATTCTTCATGTTGAAGGCAATATATCTTTTCAGAAAAACAAAAGGTGGAAGCATTTAATTCCAGCAGAACTGTACAAGTTCCCTGGTAAAAGGAAAATGGTGCCAAATGGAAACTTGGGTCTACATAACAATGAAGAGTACTGGAAATAATATGTCTGGACTTCAGGAAAGTTTCTCCAACCTTACACAGTGATTCAGACAGCATACTGAGAGAAACTTTAGAAGATCATTTGGCCTAAGTCCTTACTTGCAGAGAGCCAAATGATTAAAACCCCCTGAGAGAAAATTGTGGATATTCATATAATTGAAGATGTGTATTAATTTTATATTTTCCCCCTGCAGGATGTACAGTCCATACTCCTTGATTGCTCTCATATGCTCTTTGCTGTCATGGAACTCTTCTCCTTTGGATGTAGAAAATACTAAGCTCTGTTCATTTCTCTTATGAGATCTTTTGTCATTTTTATGAATAGAATAGCAGTCCACTCTTTATTTTTCATTATTGATAAAATTCCTAAATGTTCTAAGAGTCAAAAAAAAACAGCTTCTGCTGCCTGGTCAATCAAAATTGAATTCCACAGTATAGATCCCAATATCTTTTAATTGTTTTTGCCAAAGTCCTAGAAAAAATTTTTGAGGAAAATAGAGAATATTTGCTTATTTTCTTACTGGAACCTAAAAATTATTTCCATAATTAAGACAATATAAACTTATTTTCACATATACCACAGTCTAGCATAGTAGTTTAACCCTTGGTGAGCCTTTTTTTTTTCCTCCTGAATGATTAAGTTGAAAGCTTGATGCCTTAAATATTCGGCACAGAGAAAGCCATTGAAAAGCAGTTTTAGGTCACTTTAATGACCTCAGCTACCCTGTAGGGTAGAGGTCAGCTTGCTTGCTTTTTATTGTACTGTTTCATTCCTTTCCTTTGCTAGAAAATTTGGTTTCACCTTCCTAGACCCCCTCTTCTTCTACACACATTCTTCCCCCACTTACATGTTTCTTAATAAATACCCTATTGGAATATAGTAAGCCTTAGACTGTTTATCTAGTGCTGCATGCTAGAAGATACTTGAAGTTATAGAGTTAAGTGTATTACCGCTGTTACTGTAATTTTAATTCTATTTTTAAATAATTATAAATGTTTTACATTACAGTAAATAAAGATTTTTAATGAAATGCTTAAGAAAAAATATTATGAGAAGTATTGTATTTCTTCATACCAGATTAGAACAAAATCTGTTACAATTAAAAGGGATAGAAAAGAACTGAAAAAGAGTTTTGGGGAAGGAAAGGAAAAACTATTAACAGTAATATGATGTCTCTTAAGATTAGATGCTAAATTTAACATTCTAATTATCTAACAAGAAAGAAGAATATATAACTGTTCTATTCAAAATAACACTCCTTGAAGAGAGGGAAGAATGGAAAGCTAAACTAAAAGAAACACTTTAATACAACAAAAGTTTTCAAGTTTGAAACTTTTAAGATTCTTTTTTTCTATAACTACCTTCCAGCTAAACCAGCACTATTCATAATAATGGGATACCAGATTTGCTTCAGCGCTTTGGTAAAAAGTGGTAAAATCAAGTTTTGATGGTATTTCCTTCGGCCTTCTTTTCTTAGGTCTTTAGTGGCTCTGTCATTAATCCTGTCCATGCTCCTTTTCAAACCTGCCCCAATCTACATCCTGGATGAGGTCGATGCAGCCCTGGATCTTTCTCATACTCAGAATATTGGACATATGCTACGTACTCATTTCACACATTCTCAGGTAAGAACCAAAAAGAGGCTCAGAATAGTTCTAAGATTTGTTTTTCTAAAACTATTCTTTAGTAGTTGTCAGTATATATAAGGAATTTAGGATTGAGGAATACCAAGGTGTTGTATATCTCTTTAAATATATAATTCTATTCAAATGGTTCCAGAAGGAAAGAGGCTTTCATCTCTTATTAAAGAAAGAGCCTGGAATTATAATTGCAGGTTATAGCATGAAGAGGAATCTATTTTTTTTGTCACTTGGAATTATTTAGGTTGCTTATTTTCTCTAGCTAGCTGCCAGAAGATGCACAATCAAAACAAGACTATTTCCAAAGATGTACCTGGAAAATATATCAGAAAGTCATGTGTTGCTTGATGGATACTCTTCATTCCTCCTAAAAAGCAGAGAAAAACCCTTGAAGCTAAAAACAGTTTTTTATTGAACTGTTGCTGCAGTAACTAGGGCTACCAAATACGATTATATAGATAAAGCATTGAACAGTTCTGGGGGGCTTCGCTTATAGTTATCATAGATTGTGTATTTATTATGGCATTTTTTAGCAGATAACAGTGGCATTTAGAGCTAGCAATAAGACAGTTAATACTAACTGGAGAAGATAGCAACAAGCAGTCAGCCAGCAGGAAGTAGTAACTTGGGTAATGAAGCACTCACAGTAAAATTAAGAGACTCCTAAAACTGCATATGGAAAGAATTCATTTAGGTGCCTAATGATAACTATTTATTATGTGCATTTGCTTGGAGCCCAGCATTTAAAGAGATAACAAAATCAAATTTTTTCCAAATGATTCTTAACTGCAGTATAAAAAGAGCGAACTTCAAGGATGCTACAATTTTTTATGTTTTCCTTTTTCCCTTAAGTTCATTGTGGTATCCCTAAAAGAAGGTATGTTCAACAACGCAAACGTCCTTTTCAAAACCAAGTTTGTGGATGGTGTTTCTACCGTAGCCAGATTTACTCAGTGTCAAAACGGAAAAGTTCCAAAGGAAAACGAATCCAAGGCAAAAAGACACAAATGATCACATATGGAAGTTAAAAGTAAAGATTCACTCCTTCACCTTGACCTGTTTTTTAAATATACACTTTATAAGAACTTGGGATTCATGTTGTTTATATAAAAATTTAATATTGTTACCTAGCCCATTTTCTCTTCCTTATATAATCACTTATAACAGCATAAATTCCTCTTTTCTAAATCAGTGTTAACTATGGTCCAGTTACTGTAATTGTGATTTTATGTATGTCACCAAATGTTTTTTCTTACACAAGTCTTTTCTATATTAGGGAGCCTGAGATACAGAGTTGGTGGTAAATTTTGTATGTAAGAGCAAAATTACCAAGAAGCAGATGAAATTAAATTATAGAATAAATATAGCTGATAATCAGCTTTTAATAACTAGCTAATTCCTAAGGTAATATTAGTGTTTCTGTCGCTAATAATGTCATTCAGGTGAGGAAGAATCATATAGCACGTGGCTGGACCAACAGAGGGAACACAGAGAAAGCTGCGAGGCATGCGCTGAGCTGTTTGTATTTAGTTCCTTGAGGACAGTGCCAGGTCTCTGATTTAGACTCAAACAGAAAGCAGATCTTAAACAGATTCCTGTTGTTTTAATGATGTTTGAATATCATATTATGCTTAGTAATATGTCTGTGCAGTCTTTTTTTTTTTTAATCTTTATGAGTATTTTAATAAGAGCTTGGGAGAAAGGTATCCTCTGCATGCTGCTCTCTGATGCAGGTTTATCTGAAGTCTCCTAATATGGTCAGAGATTTTGTTAGCCTTTTCATAATCCAATCAATAACTGTCTATTGGTGAGTGAGAATATAGGAGCCAGCAGACTAAACCAAATTAATCTTTTTCTTTTAGTCAGATACATATATAAATAAATAGATTCATCTGTTCTACCAAAAGGACTCAAAATTTGATGACTATTTCTTAGTGTCCTCTGTTTTCCAATTCAAAATGATGAATTTCCTTTTAAGATTTCAAAGGATGGCGCTAACAAACAGCATAAGAATACCACTGATAAGATTCTTAGTACCTCTCAGTATAGCCCTAGAACCATGTCTTCCAAACTCCACATCTTGAAAGTTCTGACGTGGTTTAACCTGACCTCAGGCATGTTATTTTGGCCCCGCGTTTCTTCTTACCACTGAGTTTTTGTTCCTTTTTGGTATCCTTTTCCTGGTATAGGCTCATACTTCCTGGCCTTGGGTTTAATATTTCTCATCCTTCATCCTCATACATAGCTGAGGATGTCAGGTAACACCCAGGTAACTGATACTGTGGGGCACATTGGAAAGATTGAATATGGAATTTGTTCTGTCCTCTGTTGGAGGAGGAGACAAAGCTATAGATGCTGAGTTACAGGAAAGCCCGGTATTGTATACAGTAGACGTAAGGATGGTGGTGGTGGTTTAGTCACTAAGTCGTGTCCAACTGTTGTGACCCCATGAACTGTATGTAGCCTGTCAGTTTCATGAGATTTCTTTCCAAATGTATTGCAAATTGTTTGCCAAAAAGAATTAATTCACACTGTTGTCAATATAGTATACCTGTTGACTCCAACCTAGTCAGCAGTGGCTGTTAATTATAATGCTTCTAATTTACTAGTTATAAAATGGTATTTAATTTCTATATTAATTATAATTTTGTAAGTAATTTGTAGGATTGACTATTTTACCATATGTGCTAATTTTCTTTCCTCTGCCAACAAATTTTCTATTTGTTTGCTTTTCCAATTTTTGTCTATGTATATAATCTTGCTTTTTGATGGAAATTCTCTAATGTATTAAACTTTTGTGAGTAATGTTGTCATTATTCTTTAATTAGAGGGAACACACTAAGGGGAATGGGAACATTTGTTTCACAATAATATGAGTAGTATTTGAGCTTTTTTTATACATCAGACACTGTATTCATTCATGTTTTCACACTTAATTCTCATAATAGCCCAGGGAGGTAAATACTATTGTCATTAGCACTATATAACTGAGGAAACTCAATTGAGCCGCGAGGTTAAGAAACTTGCCCACGGTGTTAATACAGTTAGTGACCGGCAAAATACAGATCTTACTGTTAGCCTCCAGAACCTATTTATACACTACCTCTCTGATAGCGTGAACATCTGCATTTGTTATACATAGTAAATTTATGAGATGTCTGGATGACTAAAGTATACCATGTGAAACTTAGGGAAAAACCTCCAACACTCGAAGAAAGGATTCCTTGCATTTTGTTATTGGCATTTCAGGTATGTTAACAGCAAATTCCAAAGCAAAGATGAGAACCCCTCTTCTACAGTACACGGTGGAATAATTTAACAGGCCACCACTCCCGCAGTCACGTCATTTGCAAATTAAGGAAGTTGCTTCTTGTTGAATTGTTATCTTTTTTATTCTCCTGCCTTATTACACTGGCTTGAACTTTCAGCTCCACGTTGTATGTAAGAGTGATGCAAGCTGGCATATTTGCCTTTTTCTCAGAATTAGGAAGAAAGCTTTTCAGTGTTTCACCACTGAATATAATCTTAGTTACAGGCTTTTGGTAGATATTCTTTATCACCTACCTTAATCTTTATTCTAGATAAATAAGAATAAAGCAAACCCAAATTAAATGGAAAGATGGAAATAATAGAGGATAAAAATCAACAATTTATAAGAAAAATAAGAGAAAATCGATGAAATCAACATTTGATTCTCAAAAGAGCAATAGAATCAGTAGATCTCTAATTAGACCAATCAAATAAACCAGAGAAACTACCAATCACTAATACCAGGAATGAAAGAAGAGTTGCCACTATGAATTTTAATTATGGATACAAATTATGACCATTTTTATGTCAGTAAACTTGACAGCATAGGACACAATGGGAAAATTAGGAAAATAAAAATCACTGGAACTGACACAAGAAGAGACAAAATCTGAATAGCCTTAAATACTATGAATACAGTTGAAGTTATTATCTTCCCACAAAGAAAACTCCAATCCCATAGTTTCTCTTATAAATGTTTCCATTCAAGGAATAAATAACACCAGTCATCATTACACAAAATTTTTCAGAAAATGGAGGGGGAAGAAATATTTTCAACTTATTTCATGAGGTCAGCCTTGTTCTGATATTAGAACTAGACCAAGACATTACAAAACAAGAAAATTACAGGACAGCGGTCCTCATGAACAAAAATCCTGAAAATATTAGCAAACAATCTAACATCTATAAAAAATAAGTAATTTTCAGATTTTTTCAACAGATGGAGCTGACATATATGGAAAACAAGCACTGACCCTTTACAACATACATGAAAAATAACTAAAAATGAGTCATAGACCTAAAAGTAATAGTCACAACACTTCTAGAAGACAATTTTAGTGGTCACAGATCAGGCAAAGATTTCCTAGAACAAACAACAAGCCGTAAAAAAAAAAAAAAAAGAAAGAAACATTAAATTGAAAATCTCTTCAAAAGACAGGAAAACAAAAACCACAGATTCAGAGAAATAATTTACAATGTACTGTGTTTAGTCGCTCAGTGGTGTTCGACTCTGCAACCCCATGGACTGGAGCCCGCTAGGCTCCTCTGTCCATGGGGATTCTCCAGGCAAGAATACTCAAGTGGATTGCCATGCCTTCCTCCAAGGAATCTTTTCAACCCAAGGATCAAACCTGTGTTTCCTGCATTGCAGGCAGATTCTTTACCAGCTGAGCTACCAGGGAAGCCCTTGCAATGTACAGAGTTAACAGAGTCACATGCAAAATGAAGAAAGAACTTGCTCACATGTTCCATATTTGCATGAATGGTGCAAAATGGTAGTGAAACTGCTGTCGCTTTAAGTCAAGGCGACGGGGTATGAGGAGTACCAGCTGCATTCACTACCATGCATTTGAATTTTTTAAAATGGCATTTTAACTTGAGTGTATTTAATGAAGCTGTAAGAGTTATTTTATATATCAACTTCCTGAGTACATGTCTAATAATCTCAGTGATTAAATGCAAATTATGTATAAAGCACTTATGTTGCATATCAAAACATGATGGTTATTTTTCAGAAATTCAATTATTTCAGTTGGGTGAAGAAACTTTTTTCATGGAATTCCGTTTTTACTTGAAAAGATAACTTAAGACAAACTGTTTATTAAGTCTATGGTATTTGTTAGACATTTCTCAAAATGAACAGTGAGCCTGTCAGGAGAACCTAACATACATGTTGCAAATAATTGTAGCTTTGAAATGAAAATTAGAATATTGGCAACCTTGTATTCCTCATTGTGAGCCTGAGATCAGTTCAATTACTAAAGACTTTTTTAATAACACTGATGGCAAAATTAACATGGGTTTTTTAAAAATATTGTTGTATGAAATGTATTAGCATTTTGAAGATCTGTGTAATTCAATGAATGGTATTTTTCAGTGACCAATGTGTTATGTTAAAAAATCATGGATGGTATTTTTCAGTGACCAATGTGTCATGTTAAAAAATCATGCCATTCTAATTACAGGAAAGACGGGTGATTTTAATATTACAAGGTAGAACTTTTGGTTTCAGATTCCACATTGCAACTGGCTTACGAAGCTGTCACTTTTTGTTGTTTGTATCAAGAAAGAATATCCACATTATCTAATATTCCTCCCGTTCCCAACTCCGTATTTATTCTCAACTCTAGACAGGAAATTTGAATAATTTGTTCAAAGTCATACAACTAGAAAGGGGTGGAGGCAGAATTTAGACTCACACTGTGTGGCTGAAGAGCCATACTCCTAGCTGTTATGATATAACAAACTGAGTTGGGTATACTTACTGCTTTGTACCTGGAGCTGAGAAAACATTCATATTATTTTGCACTGGCAAGATTCTTAGACTTGTCATGCATGGGTCAGAGCAAGGAGTGATATATTTAAATCCATTGTAGAGAACAGATTGCCAATTAGGTCTAAGGATCTAGTGAAATATGGTTACTAATCCCTAAATCTTTGACAGAATGGTAGGCAGAAGCTGTCTGTTTTCTTGTTAATTAAGGATCAGTGTTTTCTTCAGTGGGATTAGGAAACATACAATTCTTTGCAACTTTTCTTAAGCAGGTTATAGGATGAGCTCTGTTTGTTGATGGTCATTAAGCATCTAAAGTTCTTTTAAACGTCAAGGTTCACTCTTGTTCCATTCTACATATTGGTCCTAGTGCACATTGCTACCCTAGGTAAACATTTTGGCATTCTAAGCTTTCTAATACCCACTTAGAGAAGTTACAGCCTATCTTAAGCCAACTGCCTTTATGAAGGATCTCTGCTCCACCCAATCTGCAACAGTTGCCACTCCTGAACACAGCCCTCTTCATGTTTTGCTCATATGCTCGTCTATGTGGAATAGTCACTACACCATCCTACCAACAGTACCCATTCCTCAAGATTCAGCTCAAAAGTCACCACCTCTGGGTCCTTCTCTATTTCCACTCCCCTCAAATCGGCATCCAAAAAAAAAAAAAAAATCCCAAAGTGTAGTAATTGAACACAAGTCTTAGTTCTAGTAGATTATGAATTGCTGAGTGCATCTCTTTAGAACTCATAACCTATTAATGCATTGATCGCAAAGATTATTTGCTAAATAAATGAGTATAAGGAATCATAAAAGTTAAAGATGGACCAGACCAAGGTATTAAATCATTACCACACTGTATGGATTATCAAACTAACTAGAGTGAGATGATAGATTAACTCATATTCATTCTGTTACTGTTAGGATTTTGTCATGTAACCATGCAGTCTTTTTGTCATGTTACATGTAACCATGCAGGATTTTGTCATGTAACAATGAAGTCTCACAGTAAAATTTTATAAGCGAAGATTTCATGGAAGAGATTTTTCCCCTAAAGAATTAAAAGAATTGATAGTGTCAGCCCTTTTATTATCTATTACTTGCTATTCTGTTTCTGTAGGTGTGAAAAGTATATAAATTGTTTAAACCATTGTATTCCAAAGTTGAAAGGTTTTTATTTCACACCAAATTTAATCAAAAAGATAAATTTCAAATCTGTTAGTAACAGGTATAGAAGTTTGCTTTATTGCTAATTACTTAATATTAAAAATTCAAGGCAGATGTTAATTTGAAGAAAAAAGTCTAAAAGAGACTTTTATCCTTAGATTGCTTCCAGCTCAGCCTAAGGAGACAGGTGTTAAGTACATCCTGATTACCTGTGCTTTTGGGGACTAGAAACAGCATGAGTAATTTCCTTTTATAAATAATTCCAGTGCATTAGCCATATCTTCCACTCCCTCTCTCAGGTAATTTCCACTAGGGCTAAATGGACCAAAAATGCACTGAGCTGCCAATCGATGGGCCATGCTCTTTCCTGGTGGGTTGCTACTGAAAAGGTTAGAAGGTGAAATGTAGATTCAGAATAGAGAGAAAAAAGGAAGGAGGAAAACAAGCATATATTGACTGCACGTGGTTTCATCTGTTACCTATTTCAACAACAAAGTTCCTGTGATCATTCTCATGATAAAAGCAGGCACAGAGAAGTTAACTTATCTCAATTATGGTGCCACAAAATCAGAACTTGAGAATCTCTTTACTTCCAAGGTTCACGATCTTTCAACTACACAACTGTTTCTAAAATATTGTTTTAAAATATAAAGTTATTTAAAAGGAAAACCTTTTCACACAAGACTTAAATATGAACATAACTTTGAGATGACCCCCTTTTGCCTTCCATTTTCATAAAATGGTAAAATAGCAAAAAATACAAAATAAGCACAAACCACAAAACCAAGTTTAGCTCAATAACATCTAATTATGCAGATGAAGGTGAAATAGTTACTGCTTTGGGTGAGACTCTATTATCTTAAGAGTAGCAGCATATTAACATAAATCTTGTAATGAATCATTTTCTCACCACTTTCTTCACTCTTTGCCACTATAAAATCTAGCAGAGCATGCTATAGTGTCATTTTCTCATCACCTACTACATGTCCATATTAAGAATACTTCTTTAATTTCATATCCTATTAAAATACCTCCAGTTCATGCTAAAGAGAATTACAGAAGTACTGGGTTGGCCAAAAAGTTCGTTCAGGCTTTTCCCTAACGTGTTACAGGAAAACCCGTTAAGGAAAAATTCAAATGAACTTTCTGGGCAACCCAATATAAATGAGATTACCATGCAATGCTTAAGATGCAAGTTGCTGAGATGAGCCCCAAATATGTCCTTATTTTTAAACTTACCAAAATAAAACCACAAACATTGAACCAAGAAAGCATTACAGACCTGAGAATGTATCCCTAGAGATCTTCCAATTGCAATTTGAAAAAGATTGCAATATAGTATATCAAAGATATACCTGCATAATTTGTATAGAGGATCATTATTCTCTGACAAAGTCAAGGTTCTTCTCATAGTAGCATGTTTTACTATTCACACCTGTATTCCACTGTACTTTATATAGGATAAAGCTTCTCCACCCTGAAAGGTAACAGTTTCAGAACACCCTCCCTGCCCATTATTTTAGGACTAAGGAAAGTGAGCCGGAATAACTTACCCATTTGGGGTCTAATTTTTAATTTTTCAAAGTCCTATAAAAATATCAAATATAACCTATTTATTATGCCTTTTTCATAATGTGAAATTCATAATACCAAACTGTTATGATAGAAAAATTAGAACATGGTACATGCTTGACCTTTCTTGAAATATATAAGGTACAGAAAAAAAAAAGTGTTAAACTGTTTTCCCATTAGCATATGAAGACAAGATACGGAAACAACTTAAGTGTCTGTTGATGGATGAATGGATAAAGAAAATATCATACACACATACACTAAAATATTCAGCCATAAGAAGAAGGAAATCTTGTTATTTGCAACAATATGGATGGACTTTGAGGACCTTGTGCTAAGTGAAATAAGTCAGACAGAGAAAGACAAATACATATGATCTCACTTATACGTGGAATCTAAAACAAAACAGGAAACCTAAGCTCACAGAGAACAAACTGGTGGTTTCCAGAGGGAGGGGATGGGTAAAATGGGTGAAGAGGGTTGACAAGTGCAAACTTTCAGTTACAAAATAAATCATGGGGATGTAACGTACAGTATGGTGATTATAGTTAATACCATATTACATTGATATATTTGAAATTTGATAAGAGATCTTAAAAGTTACATAAGAAAAAATTGTGCAACTGTATGATGATGTTATAATAGGCTTACTGTGGTGGTCATTTTACAATGTGTACAAATATTTAATCATTATGTTGTACAACTGAAACTGATGTTATATGTTGTATAAGATGAAACTGTTTTGCCCCATTTTTTAAAGACTGAAGCTGGAAAGGTGGTCTAGGACTGGAATGAGGAAAGTCTGACTTTCAACTGTCCTCAACAAATTGATTTGAATGGATTGAATGGAAAACTGATGCTAGAAAATCTAATCAGATATCAAGAGAATCAAACTGAAACTTCCTCCTAAAATATATAAGGAAAACAGACAAAAATTATTCAAATGTGTTGTGGCCCCATTTAGAAATTAGAAAATTTAGCACAATTCTAACAAGAGCAATGACCAGAAATATAATTAAAATGTTCCTGCATTTTAGGCAAAATTGTTGGAAAAGGAAACCACACCTAATGCTATATAGGCTGTCTGATTTGCTTTTTATTACAAAGTCACCATCTATAACTAAACTATAAGTTTGATAAATTCAAACTCAAATTCATGGTGTGAAAATGGTCAACTTACTACCTTTTTAACTCCAGGCACATTAATGAAAACCCACTGTAACTTTTGGTCCCTTCTGCTGTCTAAACCACAGACATGATGACAAGCTTAACTCAGTAACCTGGGACAGAAATAAGGTTTGGCTTATATTAGGTGCTTAGGCCTTAGAGTCTGGGTAACAGAGCATCAAAACAAGAAGTCATTTTTTTTCTTTTCTCCCTGCCTCAGGCACTCTCCTCTTTTTCCCTCCTGACCCTACCTGCTCAAGTCTTGCTGACAAACCTGATTCTTCCATTTTTGCCTGGCCTTCTTTTAAGGTTTAATGGCATGCTTTTCCAGGTAGGTCTTTGCCAGAATTTCTACAGGACAGTTTTTGCCCCAATACTATTTTTTTCCCCCAAAGCCGTGTTCCTACTTCCCTCCCAGGTCCAGTCTCAGTGTCTAGAACTACAGCCCACACTAAGCCTTTCATCAAGCCTTGCATCATCTGCCATCTGCTTGTCTGGGAAGAAAATCTGGACCTTTAGGATACTTTTAAGTAAAAATAAACTAACAAGCAATTGACGCATACATTCTTTCTTTCTCTAAAACGTCAAAAGTTTTTGAGAATAATGCCAACTAATCTAGTAATTGCAGAATCCCTTATATCACTGATGCTCTCCAACATGTCACAGGGAAAATTATCAAATAATCCAGATAAAAAGGCTTGTTGCACATTAAGTCTATAAATGTAGCAACCGCCACAATGGAAGAATTTCTCAGCACTGAATCTTTCAGGGTGGTAACAAATGAATGGGTTGGTGCAGGTTGTGACAGATTCCACTAAAATTGCCATTAGCAGTCTTCATGTTTTTAACATTTTCTTTCCTGAGAACACACGCTCAGAGATTTTCAGTTCTAGTTTTTAGCTTCTCACCCAAATTATCATTCTTAATACAAATTCCTGTTTGCACCTGAAAACACTCAATTTCACCTGGTATTTTCTTATAGCAAGTATGTATTATTTAATGTTACAAGGTTTCAAAATGAGCTTATTAAAACCTGCACCTTCTTTTTGGTTGCTATGACTCAGAAAACAATGAGTCGGCAGCAATTATTTGGACAGAATGTGGCATCAGTTCACAGATCACTTTTGTCAGAAAATATGGCAGGAGAAGTTATCTGTTGAATATAATGTTTATCCACTCGATGATAGAAAAAACAAGGGAATTCCAAAAAGAAATCTGCTTCTGCTTTATTGACTATTCTAAAGCCTATGACTGTATGGATCACAACAAACTGGAAAATTCCTCAAGAGATGGGAATACCAGACCAACTTCCCTGTCTCCTGAGAAACCTGTATGCAGGTCAAGAAGTAACAGAACCAGACATGGAACAAAGGACTGGTTCCAAATTGGGAAAGGAGTATGACAAGGCTATATATTGTCACCCTGCTTATTTAACTTAAATGTAGAGTGCTGTGATTAGGCACTCAGTCGTGTCTGACTCATTGCAACTCTATGGACTGTAGCCCACCAGGCTCCTCTGTCCATGGGGATTCTCCAGGCAAGAATACTGGAGTGGGTTACCATGTCCTCCTCCAGGGATCTTCCCAACCTAGGATTGAACCTAGGTCTCGCACATTGCAGGCAGATTCTTTACCGTCTGAGCCACCAGGGGAACCCTGGTGGGCTCTACATTATGCAAAATGCTGAACTGGATGAAACAGAAGCTGGAATCAAGATTGCCAGAAGAAATATCAATAACCTCAGATATGCAGATGACATCACCCTCAAGGCAGAAAGTAAAGAGGAACTAAAGAGTCTCTTGATGAAGTTGAAAGAGGACAGTGAAAAAACTGGCTTAAAATTCAACATTCAAAAAACTAAGATCATAGCATCCAGTCCCATCACTTCGTGGTACATAGATGGGGAAAAAGTGGAAACAATGACAGATTTTATATTCCTTGGCTCTAAAATCACTGCTGACAGTGACAACAGCCATGAAATTAAAAGACATTTTCTCCTTGGAAGAAAAGCTATTACACACCTAGACAGCATATTAAAAAGCAGAGACATCACTTTGCTGACAAACGTCCATCTAGTTAAAGCTATGATTTCTCCAGTAGTCATGTACAGATGTGAGAGTTGGACCATAAAGAAGGTTGAGCCCCAAAGAATTGATGCTTTCAAACTGTGGTGCTGAAGAAGACTCTTGAGAATCCCCTGGACAGAAAGGAGATCAAACCAGTCAATCCTAATGGAAACCAACCCTGAATATTCACTGGAAGGACTGATACTGAAGCTCCAATATTTTGGCCACCTGATGTGAAAAACTGACTCACTGGAAAAGACCCTAATGCTGGGAGATATTGAGGGCAAGAGGAGAAGAGAGCAGATGGTTGGATGGCATCACTGACTCGATGGACATGAGTTTAAGCAAACTCTGGGAGATGATGAAGGACAGGGAAGCCTGTCGTGCTTCATTCCATGGGGTCACAAAGAATCGGTCATGACTTAGTGACTGAAAAACAACAACTTCTGCTATCTGCCATTTTCCAAGAAAGCAAAACTGCCCCAAACCGCCTAAATCCTTTCCATTGTACATGCATATGAAACAGAATTAGGAAGCACTAACAGTAGTGCTGGACTTCTAGAACTATACTTGGATATTCCCTCATCCTCAAACTTTAAATTACATCATTCAACTTATTGTAACTACTTTTATTTATTCTATATTATAATAAAAATGGATGTGCAGGGGAGAAGGAACTCAATTTATATTTTATATGTAAACATTAAACAGAAAATTAGCCCTCCCCCTCTCCACCCACATTCCTATTTCTAGAATAATGCCTTTAGACCACTTCTGTTTCAGTCTTTCTTTCCTAAATAATATTAGCAATTCCCTTTCCTTTGTGTCAGTATCATAAAGTTTCAAGGTTTTATTTGAGCAGGTTTCTTTTTTATTTAGGCGATATGGAAGTGACCTTTCCATTTAATTGGTTTGAGAAGAAATTCCATCATACATGCTACTTTGTATTTTCATCCTCAATAAAATATTGTAATCTCCCTATCCGTGTTGCATAGTGGACTTCTCACATAGTAGACAAGGCAAATCAACTTTATTCTAAGACAAGACTCAGAACTGAATGATATGATATTAATCGGTTCACACTTATTTTCTCTCATTGGTGATACTTTTATGTCATTCTTATTGTAAACATAGAACATTAGTGTGTCTCAACTATTTTTACAAAAGGATTCAAGGCAGTGTTTTCTGTCAGGTTTTCTGCTTTGCATACTAAACAGCATAGCTTCTGTACACTTTGAACTCTGTTTAGACAATATTGAATTAATTTTTCCATGGTCCACTAACCTGCCTCCCTCCCCTCTGGGTAGAAAGAAAGAAAATTGTATCATGAGGGAGGAACACACTCTAGGTCCCAGCTTCCCAGAAAGGCTTTCTTGGTCAAAACACAAGCTTGCATTTTTCCTTATTTGTGATTTCTTCTAGGAGAATACTACATATGCATACTTTTTTTCTTACTATGTAAAATTCTGAAAGATTACATAAAAGGTTTGGAAGGTATTGTTCAAAACATGAAATCACAGAGGATAGTGGTATTTAGGAGTGTTTTTATATTCAATTCATCCATATTATTGATAGGTATACATATTGTTATGTAGTATATTTCATATGTTTTAGAAAGAATGAGGATAACATTGTTAAGAAGACTAGAAACAACCATAGTTTGTATCTGACCTGGATGCTGGAACACAAAGGAAATTATGTGAAGAAAATTGATTCAGCTCAGAAGACTAGTGAATAATATATCATTTCCCTGCTTGACCTATCCATGATTCAATTTCACAATCAGCCACGAAATGATCTGAGATGATCATACACATTTGTATAAATTTATTAACCATCCATCTGCAAATGAGAGTAAGACTCTAAGAGCAGTGAAAGTGTATATTGAGGATGTCCAAGAAATAAATAAATACATATATATATGTCTAAGCTCCACTCCAGTATTCTTGCCTGGAGAATCCCATGGACTGAGGGGCCTCATGGGCTACAGTCCAAGGGGTCGCAAAGAGACGACTGAGTGACTAGGCAAAAAATATGTCTAAGCACTAAGCTGTCAGACACTTCTAGTAGTTAAATAAATTAACCCCCCACAAAAAAATCACTTAACAGTATATTGTGTATAGCATGACTCTGCAACATAATATATAAATACAGTACTTGCAATATAGAGAAAATATACTTTGAAATATACTAGAATAAAATTGTGCTGAGAAGCAAATAAAAGGAAACTGTATGAGATTTAAAAACCTAATGATACTAAAAAACAAAATTAAAATTTACATTAAAAGTTGTTAAGGTCACTCTGAAAAGCCAAATCAATATTATGGAAAACAAATGTACTCTTTTAGTTACTGGGGGGAAAAAAGGGCATAAAGAGAGAAAAGTAACTTAAAATAACAGAGTTTAGCCAAAGGGACCCAATACTCTTCCTAAAGAAATCACGAACAAGTTTTCCAGAAAATATAGATGTAACGAAGAATATTTTCCTGAAGTACAAAAAGGCTTGAGCTTAAAAGTTCTGAGTGTTTAATGCTTAATGAAGAGAAAAACATCTAGGTAAAACACTATGTCTATAAGTAATACACAAATATATAATTTAAATGTAAGTAATATATAAACATATGTACTTTATTTATAAAGAATTTCATTGGTGAAGGAAAAATCTCTGACTAGCCTTGATATCTCTTCAGAATATTATATATGAAAAGATATTTGAATAGAATCTACATGGGGAAAAGTTGTAATAGATGAACTCTGCGTTCAGTCAAATTGATAATCATTTGAGAAAGTAATTAAAATTGCATATAGTCCAAATTGTATTCCAGTGGTGCCTAACTTAAATGGTTTTCCTTCTTTCTGATTTTTTTTAATTGTTTGACAAACTACCTGAAAAGAATTCAAATTAGGTTAGGCTTACAAAGCACAACTCTGTTCCATAAAATAAAGAAGGTATTCAGCACAGTAATGTTTACTACATTTCCACTAGAAGTGTACATTCTCATTATTAAGTGGTCACAAATATGTATTTCATGCAGAATAAAATGTCTTTATAATCACAGTTTATTATAACTATGGTACTCTAAATTTATTGGGGCTCTAAATTTTATTAGAACTATTAAAATGAAATTAGAAACCATTTAGCTCCCAATTTACTGACATACTGTTAAAGAAAAAGTCAGCTCCACAGGCCAGATTAACTCTATGTGTGCATTTAAACATTAAGTGCATACTCTTTAGACTGGTGCAATCTGAATTTTGGATCAAATTTCTATGCCAAGAATTTGGAGACACATCGACCTAGCCTGATATAAACCACTCTGGTCTGTTGCTAAGGTAATATTCAGAAATGCAGAAATAATGTGGACAGAGGTATAATTCAGATATCGATAGTCAGCAGTTTCTCAGGTTCAAAAGGCTTGTAAGTAACCATCATGTACAGTCATCCCATTCAAGCTCAAGCAAACATATTCACATTTCGCCTTGCATTCACAGGTCATAGAATAGTTTGTGTGAGTTCTGTTGGCCTTTGCAACTTCATATAGAGATGGACAAGTTTTGACTATATCTGGTATAAAAAAATTTTCTCTTTACAAAAATATGTAGTTCACTATTGAAAACACATATAAGACAATAAAAATCACAATGTTATTACCCAGTTATAACCAGTCCACACTGTCATGTATATACTTTTCATATTTCTTTCTGTAAGGAATATATCCTTTCTTTTTTAAAAAGGTACATATTTTTACATTGTCTTCTTTAAAAACATATGAACAATTTGCAGAAGTTTTCATGTACTGTTACTATAAAATAAATTATGTATATTACTTAATGGGCTTCCCTGGTGGCTCAGACTGTAAAGAATCCACCTGCAATGTGGGAGACCTAGGTTCAAACCCTGGATTGGGAAGATCCCCTGAAGGAGCGCATGGCAACCCACTCCAGTATTCTTGCCTGGAGAATCCTCATGGACAGAGGAGCCTGGCAGGCTGCAGTCCATGGGGTCACAAAGAGCTGGACACAGCTGAGGCACAGCACAGCACATATTAATACATTCATCATAATTATAGTACCTATGTTTTTATATGACATCTCAATACTTACATCTATATTACATGTATACATATACATACATGCTATGACTATGCTGAAATGCATTTATATTCAGATGGCAAACAGTTATGGAAATTGTTCATAATATTTTGTAAAAGGAAAGAAAATGTACAAAACTCATGTGCCTTTTAAAAGAGAAATTGTATATATACATACTTATTGCTGTCGTTCAGTCACTCAGTCGTGTCCAACTCTTTGCAGCCCCATGGACTGCAGCATGCCAGGCTTCCGTGTCCATCATTATCTCCTGGAGTTTGCTCAAACCCATGTCTGTTGAGTCGATTATGCCATCCAACCATCTCATCCTCTGTTGCCCGCTTCTCCTCCTGCCCTCAATCTTTCTCAGCATCAGGGTCTTTTCCAATGAGCTGGCTCTTCACAAGGAACTGCTGTTTTTAAGCAGTCTAATAATTGTGGGTCTTTGATTGTTTTCAGGTTTTGTTGTAAGTACCCTTGTGATGACTATCATTATAGCTAAATCTTTGCACACATCCTTATATATTTCTGGCTTTTCAATACCTGTTAACACGTGCTAAATTGCTTCAGTTGTGTCCGACTCTTTGCGACCCCATGGACTGTAGCCCGCCAGGCTGCTCTGCCCATGGGGATTCTCCAGACCAGAATACTGGAGAGGGTTGTCATCCCCTTCTCCAGAACCTGTTACATGACTCATATCTAATAAGTGTTTATTAAATGAATAATTTTCAAAGCATTTATAAATCTAATTGCAAACATGTAATTCTTCCTTTGATAAGAACTTTCCGATACTGAAAATATGTTAAACGTGATAGTAAATTTTACTACTTAGATTTATGGTTTATCCCTGGGTCAGGAAAATCCCCTGGAGAAGGAAATGGCAACCCACTCCAGTATTCTTGCTTAGAGAATCCCATGGACAGAGGAGCCTGGCGGGCTACCGTCCAGGGGGTTGCAGAGTCGGACACGACTAAGTGACTAAGCACACAGATTTTTGCTATAGCCTTGCAATGTGATACTGTAACTGTGTTCTCTGCTTCAGGTTTGATCTCCACCACACAACTGCCTCACTCCCAGCTGCTTTTCTGCATCCATAACATGATACACACATTCATTCATGACCTATCCCTAATGCAACTCTTCTTCCTGATCAGCTCTCATTCTTCAAAGCCCAACATAGCCATTACTTGCTTTGTCATGATTTTTTCATGCTTCTAGGATTTTGAACATTCTTCTGGTATAACCCTTATGACTCTGAACTGTATTTATATTTCTAAATTCCAAAATTAGATCACTAATTACTTGAATTCAAGAATATTTTTATCTGTGCTTTCCTAGAACCTTAAAACAATTTGTGAATAATCCATTTTCTTTAGTATGGGTTTAGAATAAAGAGAGTAACTAGAATGCTTAACAAACTTCTAACCAGTTTTAGAACAATTTTTTATCAGGGTGTTCAAACAGTATTGCATTTTAAAGATCAGAACTGGTAGTCACAAGAATTTGGTGCTTACAAAGTCCATTTTTGGCAAAGATAAACAAAACACCATGAATATTTTAGGTAGTTCACCTATCCTTAGTTTCAAATAAAATGAATTAAAGATGTAGCTTCTATAATATGGTTTTGCTTTTTCTGGGCTCAAATTCTGCACTCTTCTTTGTGTGACTAGGGCATAAGCCCATAAGCAAACAAATGAAATCCCACAATATTTAGGAAATAAGGCTCATAATAACCTCAAAGTGTCTTAAAGCAAAAACAATTAAATTTTTTCCACAGTGGTTTAGTTTATGCAGATTAGGGTTATTCAGGGCACCATCTTGTCATGATATAACTTATCTATAGACAACTTTTACTCTTGTCCTCCAGATTTATCACTTAAATGAGCTTTCCTGATCCATAAAAACTACTAGTAACCTTTTTATCCTCAGAATTTTCTCACCCCAGGCTACCAGGGACTCAGGTCAAATTGAACTTTAAATAACAATACTAAATATGTTTTATGGCCTGCCTCAACATCAGAGAGCAGAAACATTTATATTGTGTGTGAAAACACTTGACATGGCTATAAAAGGCTGCTGGTTTTGGCATATTGGGGTCAGTACAAGATAGGTGTTCAGGAGGGCAGGAAGTGGGGCAGACAAACTGACCCTGAAAGGCTAATTTTTGAGAAGGTGATGGCATGCACAGCCCTTATTCTGTCACCTGCAGATGCCAATTAGTTGGGTATGGGCATACAAGGGAAATCCAGACATGACAGAACCTCTGGAGTCACAAGAGTGATGTGGAAACTTATCATCAGAAAAGTACTGGGTAGCATTTTATAAAATTCATTGCAGGGTTTAACTAAAAGGCAAGACATCTCTGGGGGCTTTTCTAGCTGTTTTCCTTCTTTCTATACATACACACACACACACACACACACACACACACACACACACACACACCCTTCCAAAGCCAAACAGAACAATTTATCCAACTTCTCTGAGCATCTCTTATCAGTCCCCATCAACCATGTAGACATTCTCCTCGCAAATGTTATTTTCTATAAGATATAGAAATTCTTTCTCCAAATTCTTGTTGTTTTGCACTGAGTCCTCTTGTTTTTCATTTAAATTTTTAATAAAAATTAATAAACACCTTGTTAAGTGTAACATAGTAAAGAAGGGTACACAAGTTTTGAGAGTATAGCTTCATCAGAGTAAACACATCTCCCGAGCACTGGAGACTGTGCCAACTCCTGGAGACCTGTTCAGGAGGGGAACCATTACTGGAAAGGGAGGTAGTTCTGGGCACATGACTTGCAGTTGCATTTATAGAACTCCGTTCTCAGGAAAGCAGAACATGAATGAATAGCAAAAAGGAAGGAAAAACTCAGTCCCAGGAACTGGGCCAAGGAAAGATTGAATAAGGAGGGTCATGACTCAGAGTCTAAGGCATGATAGACTTTATCACTGATCTACTAGGTATTCTGGCTTCCTTGGAAGCCGAAGGATTAAAACTAAGGGAAAACCAATCCTAGTAGTGGTTGGGGAGTGAGTGGGTGGGCAATGGTGGAGGGAGAAGGTTATAGGAAGTGGGGGTTGAGGGGCCAGGGGAGCAAAGAGGGAGGGAAGTATTGAAATGAATTATGAATTACAGAAGTGATCAAACAACAAGCCTTCACATCTTTTTCCCTGGTCCAACTGCTAGTCTAGTACAGAGATAATAAAAGATTAAAATACTTTTTAACTGATATATAACGTTGTCAGTTTAACAATGTTTAACGTGTATGCGTGATGACTTAATATTGTTGTGTTCAGTCACTCAGTTGTGTCCAACTCTTTGTAAGACCATGGACTCCTCCTGTCCATGGGATTTTCCCAGCAAGAATACTGGAGTGGGTTGCCATTTCCTTCTTCAGGGATTTTCATGACTCGGGGATTGAACCCGTGTCTCCTACATTGCAGGTGGATTCTTTACAGCTGAGCTACTGGGCTTCCCCCCATGATTAGATATACGTATATATTGCAAAATGGTTATTACAATAAAGTTAGTTAACACATCCATCATCTCACATAATTACCATTTGTGTTGTGTGTATGTGTGTGGGTAAAGTGAGAACACCTAACATCTGCTCTCTTAGCAGCTTTCAAATACACAATATTGTTAACTCTAGTCATCATGTTGGGCTTCCGTGGTCGCTCAACTGGTAAAGAATCTGCCTGCAACTAAAGAGCCTCTTGATGAAAATGAAAGAGAAGAGTGGAAAAGTTGGCTTAAATCTAAACATTCAAAAAATAAAGATCATGGGATCTGGTCCCATTACTCCATGGCAAATAGATGCGGAAACAATGGAAACAGTGGGAGACTATTTTCTTGGGCTCCAAAATCACTGCAGATGGTGACTGCAGCCATAAAATTAAAAGATGCTTGTCCCTTGGAAGAAAAGCTATGACAAACCTAGACAGCATATTAAAAATTATAGACATTACTTTGCCAACAAAGGCCCAACTAGTCAAATCTCAGGTTTTTCCAGTAGTCATGTATGGATGTGAGAGTTGGAATATAAAGAAAGCTGAAGCACCGAATAATTGATGCTTTTGAACTGTGGTGTTGGAGAAGACTCTTGAGAGTCCCTTGGACTGCAAGGAGATCAAACCAGTCCATCCTAAAGGAGATCAGTCCTGAATACTCATTAGAAGAATGATGCTGAAGCACCATTACTGTGGCCACCTGATGCAAAGAGCTGACTCACTGGAAAAGACCCTGGTGCTGGGAAAGATTGAAGGCAGGAGGAGAAGGGGAAGACAGAGGATGAGATAGTTGGATGGCATCACCAACTCGATGGACATGAGTTTGAGTAAGCTCCGGGAGTTGGTGATGAACAGGGAAGCCTGGCATGCTGCAGTCCATGGGGTCACGAAGAGTCAGGCACGACTGAGCAACTGAACTGAACTGATAATAGGAAATATGTATTTGGTCTTTGTCCCCATTCCTGGCTCAGAGCTCCTAAACCCCTTTCAGCCAAGTGATGAGAAGCTAAAGGTGTCTTTTGTTACATTAATAAGGTGACTTTTAGAAAGCCCCTAGGTAACCTAAGGATAAGGGCTTCCAGGTGGCTCAGGGGTAAAGAATCTGCCTTACAATGCAGGAGACTTGGGTTCCATCTCTGGATCAAGAAGATCCCCTGGAGAATGAAATCGTAATGACTCCAGTATCCTTGCCTGAGAAGGCTCATGGACAGAGGAGCTACACCCCGTGGGGCTGCAAAGAGTTGGACAAGACTTAACTGACTGAACGAACATCAACCAAAGGATGGGGACCTGGTTCCAGGGGAAGCAAACTTGTGATGAGAGTGTTGGAACAGCCTCTCTGGGGGAGGGAGAAAGGCTGAAGACTGAGTTCAATCACCAAACAGTCATGTCTGTGTAACAAAGCCTCCATAGAAACCCAGAAGGATGGATGTGGAAGAGCGTCCAGCTTGTTGAACAGGTGAAGGTGCTGGGCAAGCTCAGAATGAGTAGGAATACAAGCTCTGTGCCCCTTTCCCCCACACCTGGCCTTATGTTGCTCTTCATCTGGCTATTCATTTGTATCTTTTAATATCTTTTATAATAAATCAGTAATCTAGTAAATAAACTTGTTTCCTGACTTCTGTGAGCTCCTTTGGCAAATTAATCAAACCCGTGGAGGGGAGTCGTGGGAACCTGATTTATAACAAATCAGTCAGAAGCACTGGTAATGAATGACCTGACCCTGTAATTGGCCTCTGAAGTGTGGTCAGTCATGCAACTAAGATTCCTTAACCTGTGGAATCTCATGCTATCTGCAGGGAGACAGTGTCAGAATTAAGTTAAATTTGTGGGACATTGGGTCAGTGTCTACAGTGAACTGAGTTAATTGGTTTGTGCTTGGAAAAAAATACTCACTTGAAGTAGCACCACAGACTGGGCTCTAAGGCTGCCCGCTCAGGCTCCTGGGTCAGGTAGAGCCAGGGTTCACGTTCCGTGGTGGGGCGGGAGCAGGACTGCAAGATGGACTCTCCACTGCCTGGACTCTCTGACCCGGCTTCCTCCTTGGGCAGAGTAGAGGCTCTACTCAGCAGTTTAAAATTCTTTGAATATGTAATATATTTTAATCCACATTCTTATTTCAAACTCAATTATTTCCCACTACTCCCTCAGACAATGGGCTTAGTCTGCTCCCCCTCTCTCTATATATTTGTCTCTACAGAACCCTATGGGATGAGAACTCCGAGCTATATGGATTAAAACGAAGATGTGGAGAGAGAACAAATGTGACTGGGATTTCCCTATCTCACTGAAACATACAGAGGGAAACCATAATCAAGAGGGAGGCTTAAGCAAATCCTCCACAGAGATGTGCCCCTCCCTGGAGTCCGTGAGAGTTGGTGGGAGCTGCTGGGAATAGGCTTGCTTCAGGACACACAGGATCATGAATTCCTTTGTTGTATGGCAGGCCTCTGACTCTATTTTAATGAAAATGTAACAAAGAATAGAATTTGTGATTTTTGCTCAGTGTAATGATCATATATTGTTCTGATAAGATTTTTATGTAAGAGAAAATGGGAGGTACTGAAGAAAAGCTAGATTATGCAGATTCCATTCAACAGGACATTCTTCACATCTGATGTGATGAGAGGTGGTACTTCTTCAGAAGGATGGTCTTCAAGTTAGGTCCCTTAGGTATACTGCCATAAGGTTGAGAGAAGCCAGTGGCTTTGATATCCTGTTCCGAGTCTATCAAAACAGTTTCAGATTTTACTACTGGGGTTATATTTTGTAGAAAGGGTGTGACCCTGCATGCATGCTAAGTCACTTCAGTCATGTCCAACTGTTTGTGACCCCATGGATTGTAGCCTTCCAGACTCCTCTGTCTATGGGATTCTCCAGGCAAGAATACTGCAGCAGGTTGCAATCCTCCTCCAGGGGATCTTCCCCCCCCAGGGATCAAACTCACGCCTCTTATTGTCTCCTGCGTTGGCATGTGGGTTCTTTACCACTCTGCTTAGTTGCTCAGGCATGTCCAGTCCAGGTCTTAAAAATGATGCTACTTAGCAATAAAAATTGGCCATGAGATATAACTCAAAAATTTAATTTACTACTCTTACCATATGTCAGAAATTCTGCTAAATGCTGAGAGCACTAAAATGAATGAAAGACAATCCCTATCTGAAAGAATTTAGAGAGTTCTCATTTCTCCACAAATCTATGTGTAGACACATTTGGTTGGCAGTTTAATTTCCAGATCTTAGCCCAATTCTTGGTATAGAGCTGGAGCTCAGGAAATATATGTTGAATGCATGATTTCCTTTGTACTCCTGAAAGTAGCTCACTTGTCCCTTTGACTCATTTTAGCTTTGTAATGTCATCAGTATAAATCTCGTCATCATAGATTTCCTAAAAACAACTGGTAACTAGAAACTGACAGTGATGTTGTGTACCCACTATATTCTTCTAAATGGACAACGCATGAGGAGTCTATTAAGAGCACCTACATGATGGGGTCAGAGGCTTTATGTTTGGCATAGCTGGGGACATCAAGAATAGCACAAATGTCATCTATTGACAGTGGGTGAATTTGATAATGAGAAGCCATGGTGGTAGTATGGAGAAGCAATAATACATTATAACAATTAGTAACTACAAATCACTATGCCTGTCCATTTCACAGATATTGTACCCTCATGGAATCCTAGTAACAATCATGTAAAATGATGGGTGCTATTACAATTGATTACAGAGAAGCTGCAGCACCAACAGATGAAGTAACTTGCTTTGAATGATTGTTAATAAGAGGTAGAATACAGAAAGCTTTATTTTTTAATTAATAAATTTCATTCTCAAGATTAAAATATTTATGAGAATTTGAAAAGGTAGGAATTATAGGAGGTGTGGCTATTGTTAAAATTTAAACTGTTCCTTTTTATTATGAAAAGTATTCAATTTAGAATTTAGTGCATCATAAAGGGACAGTATTACAGTCAATGTTCTTTCTTGTTATAATGCATCTAAAATTTTTAAAGTTGTGCATAGAGCAAGTAGATGCTATTATGTAATTTATTACGATATATAGATGTTAAAACCATTTTTGCTATAAAGCAATTTATTCTCAAAAGTGACTAAAATTCTTAACATTTAAGAAGTCATTTCACTGAGGAAGAAAAATAATATAGAAAAATTAAAATATCTTTACTCTTTGTAGTAGAAATGTCAAACAATTCCATTTATTCATAAATAGGTCAAATGAATCATTTGTCAAACAAAACACCCAGTCCTTATTATGTCAAGGAGTAGTGAAATAATTTAATGCATGAGAAGAACTGAAACTACAGGATAATTCAAAATCCAACCAACTAAGTAAAAAGCATTTAATACAAGAAAACTATTGAATCTTTCTTACAGTGAGTTTTTAGGTTTCTTAAATGTCATGACCCTAATTTATCAGAATAGTAATGACTTAGTAATTCTTTTGTGAGGTTCCCATTAATTTATTTCTAAATCTCAAGCTTCAATTTTTTGAGGTTTGAATTTTAATTAAGATGGAGTAAGTATAGCCTAAATCCCCAGGTAGCCCAGTGGTAAAAGAATCTGCCTACAACACAGGAGATGTAAGAGATGCAGTTTCGATCCCTGGGTTGAAAAGATCCCCTGGAAAAGGAAACGGCAACCCGCTCCAGTATTCTTGCCTGGAAAATTCCATGGACAGAGGAAACTGGCTGGCTACCACCCATGCATTCACAGTCAGACACAACTAAGCACACATATGCATACACACACACACACACACACGCACGCACAAAAACAATCTACCCTATCTCCCCCAAACTTATTATAAGTAAACAAGACACTAACTGAGAACTTTCAAATGTATATAATAATAGCAAGTAGATTTAGGAAGGAAATAAAAACATGAAGAATAACTAATACAGCCATGAGCCACCTGTTTTGTTTTTTTTCTCCCATGACTCCCATGATCTCAGGTTTTAAGACATGACAAATTTGTGTGTATGAACAGAAAAATTACCAAAAAATTCTCTCTTCTTTTCTGTCCAGAGAATGAGGAAAGAGAACCCTATAAGAATAGTTATAGGGAAGCTCCAGTTTTGTTTCTTTGGGGAGGTTGGGTTTGTTTTTATTGAGATAATATTGCTGTACAACATTATATAAGTTTCATGTGTACCTTATGTTTTGACTTCTATATAAACTAGCATGTTTACCATCCAAAATTAAGTTGCTATCTGTCAACTTATAGTTTTTCCTTTTACCCATTTTGTCCTCAGCCCCTTCCCCTAGTTAACTAGTACTCTGTTCTCTGTATCTATGTATTTGGGTTTTTTTTTAATTAATTATTTTAATTGTGGAAGCTAACTACTTTACAATATTGTGGTGGTTTTTGCCATACATTGACATGAGTCAGCCATAGGTTTGTTGTGTTTTGTTTACTTATTTGGGGTTTTGTTCATTTTTTATATTTCACATATCAGTGAAATCATACAGTATCTCTCTTCCTCTATATGACTTATACCACTTAGTATAATACCCTCAAGACCCATACATATTATTACAAATGGCAAGACTTCATCTTTTTATGCCTGAGTAGTATTCCATTTTGTGTGTGTGTATATATACATATCTTCCTTATCCATTCACCATTGATGGACACTTAGGTTATTTCTTTATCTTGGCTGTTGTAAACAGCACTGTGATGAACATAGGGGTGCATATCTCTTTTTGAAATAGTGTTTTCATTTTATTCAAATAAATACCCAAGAATGGAATTGCTAGATTGTTTGGTAGTTCTATTAATTTTTTTGAGGAAACTCCATACTGATTTCCACAGTGGTTGCATGAATTTACATTCTAACAACTATATATGAGGGTTCCTGTTTTTCCACATTCTCACCAACATTTGTTATTTCTTGACTTTTTAGTAACAGCATTCCCAGGAGTGTGAAGTGACACATCACTGTGGTTTTGATTTGCATAGGAAATTCCAGTTTTTTTTAAACCACACAGCCCAAGCCTTATGCAAGCCCCAGTCAGGAAGCTGCATCTGCATAGCAAGGATAGGAGTAGTGGTCACTCGGGCACCAAAACCATGAGATAAAATCCTGCTTTCTGATAAAAAGAACTCAGAAAAGAAGTCCCTGTAGTCCAAAGATTTTGGGGGAAATTCAGGCTATTGCTCTCTTTTTTCTCTCACCACTTTAATGCTGAGGTATAGTCAATAATAGGAAGTTTATAACAGAGTGTAAGTGTTAGTCGCTCAGTCGTGCCTGATTGTTTGCGACCCGATGGACTGCAGCCCACCAGGCTCCCATGTTCATGAGATTTTCCAGGAGTGGAATGGAGTGCCATTTCCTTCTCCAGGGGTTTGTGAGAAAAAAGGACACTAAAACTTCAGCCCAATAGCAGAGGGTCAGCAAATAGAACCTCCTGAAGTTAGAGAGTATGGGGGAAATCACAGAGACGAAGGATCTGTTGCAAGAGAACCCTAAACCTGTGTATAAAGTCACAGGATTATCCTCTGAACTGCAAAAGCATGGTATTAACCTGAGATTTGCTCTCACAGTTCAGTTCAGTTCAGTTGCTCAGTCGTGCCTGACTCTTTGCAACCCCATGAACTGCAGCACCCCAGGCCTCCCTATCCATCACCAACTCCAGGAGCCTACTCAAACTCATGTCCATTGTGTTGGTGATGCCATCCAACCATCTCATGTTCTGTCATCCCCTTTTCCTCCTGCCTTCAATCTTTCCCAGCATCAAGGTCTTTTCAAATGAGTCACTTCTTTGCATCAGGTAGCCTAAGTGCTGGAGTTTCAGCTTCAGCATCAGTCCTTCTAATGAAGGACTTTAAGATTGACTGCTCGGATCTCCTTGCAGTCCAAGGGACTCAAGAGTCTTCTCCAACGCCATAGTTAAAAAGCATCGATTCTTCAATGCTCATCTTTCTTTATAGTCTAACTCTCACATCCATACATGACTACTGGAAAAAGCATAGCTTTGACTAGATGGACCTTTGATGGTAAAGTAATGTCTCTGCTTTTTAATATGCTGTCTAGGTTGCTCATAGCTTTTCTTCCAAGGAGCAAGCATATTTTAATTTCATGGCTGCAATCACCATCTGCAGTGATTTTGGAGCCCCAAGAAAATAAAGTCTGACACTGTTTCCTTTGTGTCCCCATCTATTTGCCATGAAGTGATGGGACCAGATGCTGTGACCTTAGTTTTTTGAATGTTGAGCCAACTTCTTCACTCTCCTCTTTCACTTTCATCAAGAGGCTCTTTAGTTCTTCTTCCCTTTCTGCCATAAGGGTGATGTCATCTGCATATCTGAGGTTATTGATATTTCTCTTGGCAATCTTGATTCCAGCTTGTGCTTCATCCATCCTGGCATTTCACATGATGTACTCTGCATATAAGTTAAATAAGCAGGGTTGCAATATACAGCCTTGATGTACTCCTTTCCTGATTTGAAACCAGTCTGTTCCATGTTTAGTTCTGACTGTTGCTTCTTGACCTGCGTACAGATTTCTCAGAAGGCAGGTCAGGTGGTCTGGTATTCCCAACGTTTGAAGAATTTTCCACAGTTTTGTTGTGATCCACACAGTCAAAGGCTTTGGCATAGTCAATAAAGCAAAAGTAGATGTTTTTTGGGAACTCTCATGCTTTTTCTATGATCCAATGGATGTTGGCAATTTGATCTCTGCTTCTTCTGCCTTTTCTAAAACCAGCTTGAACATCTGGAAGTTCATGGTTCACATACTGTTGAAGCCTAGCTCAGAGAACTTTGAGAATTACTTTGCTAGCATGTGAGATGAGTGCAATAGTGTGGTAATCTGAACATTCTTTGGCATTGCCTTTCTTTGGGATTGGAATGCAAACTGACCTTTTCCAGTCCTGTGGCCACTGCTCAGTTTTCCAAATTTGCTGGCATATTGAGTGGAGCACTTTCACAGCATCATCTTTTAGGATTTGAAATAGTTCAACTGGAAGTCCATCACCTCCAATAGCTTTGTTCATAGTCATGCTTCCTATGACTTGACTTCGCACTCCAGGATGTCTGGCTCTAGGTGAGTGACCAGACCATCATAGTTATCTGGGTCATGAAGATTTTTGTATAGTTCCTCTGTGTTTTCTTGTCACCTCATCTTACTATCTTCTGCTTCTGTTAGGTCCACACCATTTCTGTCCTTTATTGTGCTCATCTTTGCATGAAATGTTCCCTTGGTATCTCTGATTTTCTTGAAGAAATCTCTAGTCTTTCCCATTTTATTGTTTTCCTCTGTTTCTTTGCACTGACCACCGAGAAAGGCTTTCATATCTCTCCTTGCTATTCTTTGGAACTCTGCATTCAGATGGATATATCTTTCCTTTTCTCCTTTGCCTTTAGCTTCTCTTCTTTTCACAGCTGTTTTCAAGCCCTCCTCAGACAGCCATTTTGCCATTTTGCATTTCTTTTTTGGGGGGATGGTCTTGATCACTGCCTCCTGTGCAATGTCACAAATCTCCATCCATAGTTCTTCAGGCACTCTATTAGATCTAATCCCTTCTGAATCTACTTGTCACTTCCACTGTATAATAATCATAAGGGATTTGTTTTAGGTCATATCTGAATGGTCTAGTGGTTTTCCCTACTTTCTTCAATTTAAGTTTGAATTTGGCAATAAAGAGTTCATGATCTGAGCCACAGTCAGCTCCCGGTCTTGTTTTTGCTGATTGTGTAGAGCTTCTCCATCTTTGGCTTCAAAGAATATAATCAGGCTGATTTCGGTGTTGACCATCTGGTGATGTCCATGTGCAGAGGCTTCTCTTGTGTTGCTAGAAGAGGGTGTTTGCTGTGACCAGTGCGTTCTCTTGGAAAACTCTATTAGCTTTTGCCCTGCTTTGTTTTGTACTCTAAGGCCAAATTTGCCTGTTACTCCAGGTAGGCTCTTGACTTCCTCCTTTTTTTTCTGTCACACTATAGTTTAAATCAGGGGTCCCCAACCTCCAGGATCTAATGCCTGATGATCTGAGGCGAAGCTGATGTAATAATCATCGAAATAAAATGCACAATAAATATAATGCACTTGAATCATCCCCAAACCATCGTCCCCACTCCCTGTCGAAAAATCATCTTCAATGAAGCCAGTCCCTTGTGCCAGAAACTTTGGGGACTGCTGGCTTAAACCACTGATGAGTTCCCAAACTGGCACAAACAGCACTGTATAAACTTTGAAAACAAAACTGGCCTGTAAACTATAGCCCACAAAAAACAGGTTAAGACTTGCATCTGAAACTAATGAGGTCAGCTGCTGCGAAAACAAAATGCCAACAACATTCTCTGAAGAATTTAACAATCTCATAATATTCAAAAAGTTCTGTATACAATTGAAAAGTACTTGATATACAAGTACCTGTAAAATCTTAATAAAAATCACAGATGCTAGAAAATTCACAGATGCTAAAAATGGCTCAGATACTGGAATTATCAAAAAATATAAAGCAGAGATTGTAACCATGCCTCATAAAGTAATGGAATACATTCTTGAAATGAATGGGAAGATAGAAGTTCTCAAGAAAGAAGTAGGAATTATAAAGAAGAAAATAAATGACAATTTTAGAACCAAAAAATACAATAATGGAATTAACAAAAAGCATATATAGCTCACTTGAAAAATGGATATTTCAGAGGAAAAAAATCAATTAACCTGAAGATAGAGCAATTGAAAATTTCCAATCTGAAACTTTTTTCCAGATTGGATAATTAACATATATGTCAGTGAAGTGCCAGAAAAATAGAAGGGAAAAATCAATGTAGAAAATATATTTTAAGAAACAATGGCTTAAATTTATTTTTAGGGCAACAGTGGAGAAACAGACATAGAGAATAGACCTGTGGATATAGGAGGAGGATAGGAGGGACAAGGGGAGATAGATGGAGAGAGAAACATAGAAATTTACAATACCACATGTAAAATAGATAGCCAATGGGAATTTGCTATATGACTCGGGAAACTCAAACATGGGTGCTGTGACAGGCTGAAGGGTGGGAAGGGGAGGGCGATGGGAGGGAGGGGACGTGTGTGTACCTATGGCTGAATCTTGTTGATGTATGACGGAAAACTACAAAATTATGTAAAGCAATTATCCTTCAATTAAAAAAATTTCCTGGGGGCAGCTGGTTGGCTTTTCTTTGGAGATTGTCTGCAAACGACATAAGATTTACTCTCGTGGGACTTCCCTCGGTCGCGTTTATGTAGGCAGCATAGTCTATTTTGCCTATTCCCGAAGAGCTGATATCCATAAGGGTTTTCCTTCCTGTTTTATCCAGCAGTTCTATATCGTTAATTCTTAAATTCATATTTTCCAAATTACTATTTATGTCTCCAGTATGCTTTGTAATGTTGAGCTCTTCACTGACATTGTAGATGTGGTCAAGCTTAAGTGTTGCATAAAGGCCTTTATTTTCTTTGCAGTCACTGTAAACTTGTTCAAAAGTGAGATTAATATCTGGTTTGTTAAGTACTAGGCCAGAGAGATAGTATTCCCAATCCTCATTTAGTAAATATGGAGTGTCCAAAATCTGGAAGAACTTCTTGTTTCTGTAAGGCTCACAAACCAGATTTTCCAAATTTCCACCAGTGACAAAAGTCAGCACCACGATGGTCATGACTATCCAAGAAAAGAAGAAACTGAATCCAACCCCAACCATGAGGAGGACTCCCCCGGTGTTCGAGACGCAGCCGCGGTTGGTTGGGGTGGCATTCTGGTCACAGCCCAACGTGCCACACAGCAAGCCCAGGAGGTAAAAAATCAAGATGAGGGTCAGCAAGCAGCAGATGGTCAAGCAAATGAGCCACCTGTATGAATTGCATTTTTCCACAGTGGGTAAATAGTTCAGGATATAATCTTCAGAGTTATTAACGTAACGGACGAAATTCGACAGTGTCTTCTGAATAGGAATCTTTGTGCTTACATTTTTGACATCAGATTGAATGGAATTCAAGGTCTTTTTAAACTCTGATATGAAGTCCCTGGTTTGATTTTTCACTTCCCCAGGTATGTCAGAAAGAGAGTCATTGGCCTTTTGGACCAGGCCGGACAAATCTGTTTGAAGCAGTCCATCAAGCTGAGCAATGTGTCCATCCAAAGATGGGAGCTGATCAAAATTGACGCTGCCATCCAGGACGTTCAGAGACTGCCTGATGCTGGCGCACGTGGTCGCCGTTACAGGAAAGGAGCACTGGGGATCCGTGAGTGTTTGCTCCATGCTCGTTTTCATGTCTCTCAGGCTGGTGCGAAGATGTGCAGACGACTGCTTCATGTCCGTTAAGAGAGTGTTCACTCGGGCAAGGGTAGCTCTATTAGTTTTCATGTCTTCTGCCAAGGCCTTGATGTCCTTCAGCACAGGGAGCACTTTGGGTTTGAGACGCTCATAAATGCTGCCTCCCAGCAACAAGTTAATATTGTCTAGATCGTCAAATGCTTTCTCCTTAGTGCGGGTATACTGCTCCAGTATACAGTCAATTTGCCCTGGCACCGCATTCAGGAGAGTTCTCAGGTCGTTGAAGTTACTGTCTGACAATTTCCGAGTCTCTTCCACGTGAGTCCTCATGTACTGATTTGCCGCAAAACCATAGATGATACCGATGCTCATGAACACACAGATCACCAGGAGGGAGACTGTAAAATACTTCTTGAGGAAGGGACCATTTTTCTTCTGACGCTGGTTCATTTCTCCACCACACTTGTTACAGCAACGACACAGACAAAAGAAAAATCCCACCAGAGGCATCAGAATAATAAACAGCAATCCCAGGGCAGCACAGATAATAACCCCGATCTCATAGTAGATAATCTTCAGAGTCAAGACTACGTTTTCTGGCTTATCATACTCCTTTGAGGGGTCAAACTTCTTCTGTATAATATTTCTTAAAATATCTTCAGGGAAAGCATTGGGCTGCACAACGTGAACAAACAGGCGCACAATGTGAAAGAAGAAGCCAGCGGGACCAGGATCGTAGGAGTCGCTGGTCTGATAGGGGGTTGAAGGCAACTGGAACTCCAAATCAGCAGGACGGTACCCGGATGATGACGGCTCCTCTGACACGGTGTCCTCACAGAGGCCCAGCAGCAGGAGGAAGCTGAGGAGGAGGACCATGGCTAGTAAGATGCCCTGAACATGAGGTGGTACTGGGGGCCGCCCACGTCAGGGGTTCTGGAAGCCTTAGGGGCGGCAGGAGCGCGTTCCTGTGCAGAAGAAGCGTCCTGAAGTTGAGTCTGCGGTGTCCTCAGTTTCCTGGCCGGGCTGGCATGCAGCGAAGGGCAGCAGAGAACCTTCTCTGGCAGGCAGGGGAGGAGGACTCAGTCCATCAAAGCAGCATCCGTGGTCCTTGACGCTGGCAGTGGGAGCCACGCAGGATTCAGGAGACTAGCTAGGTGGTCGCTGGAAGATGGGACAGAGGGTTCCAGATCCTCAGCTCAGGTATCTTTGCTTCAAGGCCCTGTGGTCACTGCGTGAACAGCAGCTCAGCCCCCAGGGCCTCCGAAGACCCATCGGCCAGGTCACCAGCACTGCTCGGAGCGAAACAGGGTAGATGAATAACAGCAAAGCCGGAGACAGTGAGAAGCAGGCTGCAACTGCCTGTCCCGCTTGGCTCCGCCTCTTCCTGGGCAGCCCCCTGCCCCTGGGGTCGGGTCCCCTCAGAGGGGCCCTCAGAGAAGCAGGCAGCCAACTCCTCACCAGCTCAAGGCCCGCCTTCCACTCCACGGTAGATAGTTCAATGAGTATCAATAGCAGATGTGTGTGTGAACAATAAAAGAATGATTTCACAAAAAAAAAAAAAATTTCAACAAAGACAGAAACAATGGCTTAAATTTTCCAAAATTCAGTTAAAGATATAATTAAACAGATACAAAAAATGTGATGACATCCAATCAGAATAAATGCAAAGAAAATTACATCTCAATACATCATAATCAAACTACTAAAAAATAAAAATGAGGGAAAAAATCTTAAAATCAGCCAGAGGAAAGCAACATATTACATAAAGGGGAAAGACAACTCGAATGACCTTAGATTTCTCACCGAAAACCAGGAGGGGTGTAAAACAGGGAAATATCTTGGAATTCCAAAGAGAAAGTTATCTGCCCAGAATTTTTATCCAGTAAAATAGCCTTCAGAAATAAAGGAGAAATAAGGCCATCTCCCCTGGTGGCACAGCTGGTGAAGAATCTGCCTGCAATGTGGGAGACCTGGGTTTAATCCCTGGGTTGGGAAGATCCCCTGCAGAAAAGAAGGGCAACCATTCCAGTATGCTGGCCTGGAGAATTCCATGGGCTATATAGTCCATGGTGTCGCAATGAGTCAGACAGGACTGAGCAACTTTCACTTTCACTTCGGGCTTCCCGGGTGGCTCAGTGGTAAAGAATCTGCCTGCAGTCAGGAGCCACAGGAAACGTGGGTTTGATCCCCTGGTCTGGAAGATCCCCTGGAGGAGGGCATGGCAATCCACTCCAGTGTCTTTGTGTGGAGAAGCCATGGACAGAGGAGCCTGGTGAGCTACACAACTGAAGTGACTTAGGACACAAGATGAAATAAAGAGAATTTGCCTCCAGAAGACCTTTTCTAAAAGAAAGAAGTTTTGTAGGCCGAAGAGTGGTATCAGAAGGAAATTTGGAACTTCAGAAAGAGACACAGAACAGTAAATAAATAAGATATACAAAATAAACATATCTTCTTTAGTTCTTTAAAATATATATGACTATGGAAAGCAAAGCCTATAAAATTGGCTGATGGGGTTTTCAATTGATTTTCCTGATTTTAAATATACCTATCTTCTCTAGAGCACCCCACTCCACCCCAACTTGTTAGCCTGCAAGCCTTTCTTAACCCTGGCCAAAATACAAAATCTGCATATTGATGAATGAAATAGGAGCATGTTTAGTGTGGATATTGTACACTTGGTAGGTGGAATAAAAATAAGAGCTTTAATTTCATTTAAAATCTCGGTATGTTTCGAATCCCCTCCCCCAAGAATTGTAGTAGAACTTTTCAGTATTTCTGTTAGTAGAACTAATCAATATTAAGAAGCTAGATACTTTTTCATTGTTCCTTCTTACCTAGTCTTTCTTCTTTATTTTATTACTTTCTTGTTCATGTCCTGTTCCCTCCCCCTATACTTCCTGTCATGTTTAATGCATATGACAACTACAAAATAAAGGAGTAGGGTAAAGAGACCTACGTAGCCATAATGATTCTACATTTCACTTGAAGAGGTAAAATATTAACTTTAAGTAGAGCTGAAAAATTTGGTGTATATATTGTAATCCCTGCAGTAGTCACTAACAAAATTTAAATAAAGGCATACAATAAAAATTCACATAGATAAAATAAAATACTCAAACATATTAAAATAATCCACAATAAATCAAGCAAGAAACAGAAAAATGAAAAACAGAAAGATGAAGAGAATAAAATTATGAGCCAAAATTGAAATGTATCAATAATTACATTAAATAAAATTGGTATAAGCACAGCAAAAGACAAAGATTTTCAGATTGGATTAACAAAGAAGACTGAACTATATGTTAGGGTCATTGTGCCCTAGGGGAAGATAAATAGTCAAACATTGTATGGAATGATGGGTAAAGAGTCTGAATTAAATTGGTACCTAGAAGTCTAAAGTGTCAACATGATCTGTTAACATGGGGGCATATGGAAGCCAGGTAATAAATGGAAAAAAAGGAAAACTGACTCAAAGGATTCACTGGGTACATGGATCCACCTAGTGGTCATTTTCCTTGTCCCAAATGTAGTCAGAATAGACATCCTTGGTAACGTTACAACACCCACAAAGGATGCTTGGCATGTGGGGTTAAAAGGTCTTTGGGTATGCATTCTAAGTAGGAAGTTTCAGATACTGTAAACTCCCTTCCAACACAGCAAATCAAAAATACTACCACATGCCTGGGACTGATGGAAATTCATGCCACTCAACAGTCTACAGAATGCAGGCTCAATGTTTCCAGTCAGTTCTACACCTTCTTCAGTCGCCTGGACCATTGTGATAACCAGATGGATTCTAGAAAATGGCATTAGACTGTGGCAAACTCATCCAAGGAATAGCCCTAATTACAGCCACCATGCCATGTGTGACATCTTATCTGGAGCGTGTGAAAACAGCCCCAGGCATACAGAATACAGCCATTGATTCAGCAAACGTATTCTCTCCCATAACTATCAGAATAGGGGATCAGAAATAGTTTGAATTCAGACAACGGTAAGAAAACAGTATATACTTAGAGTTTAGTCTAAGTACTTGCAAAATACCATGTTGACTCACTATCTGTATCAATGAATGCATGCTAGTGAGAGTGAGAAGTGGCTAACATGTCAGAGGCCTTGTTAAGACCCCTGTGCTCCAGAGGATGAGAGATAACCCCTAAGGACTTAGGGATAGGTCACACTGGTAAAACTGTAGTGATCACAGGCATCCTAGGGCATTCCATGCCAAGTAAAAGATAAATTATTGCTTCTTGTACATTGCAGTACAAAGAAAGAAATAGAATGACACGTAGGCTTCTTCAGATTCTAAAGGAATCAACGATTGGGAACGCTGTATCGACTTGTATACCAAGCGACATGGGGGCTCTGAGTGGGACCCAAATAGGAAAAGCTCTGTAGGGAGACCAGGCTATGATGGAAATAGCCTTGCTATGTAAAACAAACCAGGCATACTGTGTGGCCTCACCAGCTGTGGGAAAAGATAGCATTTGGAGTGTATGATAACTACCAATGGGACATTCACAACACAGGATCACGGAGCAAGGTCATACCATCTGCAGAGGCTTTAATCGCTTCTGAAAAACAATTCCCCCATGTGCCTTTGCAGAAATGAACTACCTAACCACCGGATACCAAGTGACCACACAGCTTCAAGGATGCATTATCGGCTCAGTTCTCTCAGATTCTCTAAGTCATAAAGTCAGGTGGGCCCTGCAACAATCCTTTTTAAGATAAAAACGCTTTATCAAGATTCAAGTTGGTGGTTACACAGGTAGCTCCTGGTCGTAGTCCACCACCATTGCCTGGGGCCTCTCCCTCCGGCGCTTGCCTGCCCCATCTCAGGAAACCATGCAAAGTGGTTTCCGCACATCATCCTCCCCCTGACCCAAAAGCCAGAGTCACGCAGAGACAGAAGGACAAGGCTTCCTCCCAGTGTAGGTCAAGGGCAGGGACATCCACGACCTGGTCACGGCAAAGACCAGCACTGCCTGGGAGTCCATCACCTTCTAGGCAAGGCCCAGGATATCGGCGATGGCATCACAGGCTTAGCTCTAGCAGGTCGGCAGAGGGTTACAGTATCCTCAGGGCAGTTTTTCCTCCCAGCAGCTGCGAGGTGTCAGGAATGCTCCCAGGAGGCCGCCTGCTGCCGGAGCTTTCCCCGGAACAGCCTCAGAGCCCCGCTCTTTCTTTTGACTCAGCCCTGCTGCCCACAGCCTGTGATGGGGCGCTGGCTCCTTCGCCCACGCCCCTCTGTCAGGAAAAGTTCCCCTCTTTCGAGTAGCCCAAGTGGCACCCGAGGACCGGGCCCAGGGCCTGGTGGGGGCATGGAGTGTGGGGCTTCCCAGGAAGACAAACGAGCCTTCACACGCGCTCTGTGGCTCAGGGCGGGTTCAAGGAATGAGCAGGGGCCGCGTTGGACGGGCAGGGCTAGGTGCCTGGGAGGCTCTAAGAACTGCAGAATCAGGCCTTAACTGCTGCCTCCGCCAGCTCACTCTGCCCAGAGGAAGCCGCGTCTTGCAGGATCTCAGGAGATAATAATGGGGGACGTCGGCATAGGAGTCCAGGATGAGAAACACCTGTGTGCTCTCGGTCCCAACGCCCCCTTTTCCCTGACTCCTTAAAGAGTCTGGCTCACAGGATCTGATGCAAGAGACGCATAGTGCAAAGGGGTGTGTGCATGTGCCCAAGAATACGGATTTTTACTCACCATTGTTGATGGAGTTGATATTGTTACCGACGTGGCATCTAGAATGAAGGGCGCTGGTCCTCTGGGTGGGGAGACAATGAGGGTCAACTGTGCCTCTGAGACCGGCTGCAGTGTCTGAAGTTTGTTCCACTAACTTTCCTCCTCTGTAAAATTCATTTAATAAGACAGGTCTGCTAGAATCCATGGAAGTCGCTCACAAATCGTTTATCAATAAATAGATTCAATTTGCACACAGGGTGGACTTGGTGGACACTGTGATGTGTCCCCCAGACCTCCCTTCAGCGCAGGACTTAAGGCCCCAATTGTTGGGAGTGCTGCTGGCTGATAGCCTTCAGCTATTAGCTCTTTCAGCAACCTCGACCTCAGCTGCACCAGTGACCTTGTGCAAGGTCACCTCTCTGCCTTGGATCCACATCCAATGAATGACTGATAAATCTCTATGAAGAACTAACCATCTTGGCCCAACTCAGGACAACTCTGAAGGGATATTAGAATTTCAGAGCAACTTTCGGGCTGAGACTGTCACTGGTCCTAACTCTTTGCTTAACTTTTCTCTTCCCTCAATCCTGTTTCCTATTTCTCCTGCCTACAGAGATTGTCCTCAGCCTGGATAAGCATTCAGCAAACTAAATTCAGTCTTACAGTCACCTGGAGAAACCCAACCTGTGACAAGACTTCACACTCAGTGTAGATTTTTCTCTTTTGCATTTGTTAATTTCTGTCATATTCTTTTAAAATTATTCTTGGGTAATTTCATGTCTATGTCTTTTTAAGCTCTAGAACAGAGAAAATTATCACTGAAGGAAACATTACTGGCCAGCCATCTACCTAGATATTTTTCTTTTATACAATAGTTTTCCCCTATAGTGTTCTCAACCTCAACTTATGTTTGGGTATTTCCAATGGTATGCAGAGTGGACAGTCATGCATAGCTCTAATATTTACAGAGTCTCTTCCTATGATGAGTAGAAACTGGCTTCCTTGTGTCTTCTATTTGCCTTTGTTTTGTATATTAATCTACTTCCATATGACAGTTTTAAATGAATGAAAGCACCTAGGATGTCCTCTGCTGAATTTTCTTGAGGCTAAATAAATCCATTTTCCTCAACCATTCCCCATATGTTTCAAGATCCTTCACCATCATATTCTACCTCTCTTATAAACTTGGTAAATTACTCATCCCTTAGCATAGAGAACTCAATTTTTTTAAAATGTTCAGTCATTCCCCTTATGAAAAGCATCTTGTCCACAGTGGGTATTAAAATGCAAATGAACAATGTAGATTGACTGGAGAGATGATATATCAAGTTATTTAATCCTTTTCAAGTACTAATATATTTTAAAAGTATCCAAACCTTTTGATTTAATCTCTTCTTCCTCAAATATAATGGCTTGCTCATAAATGTTATGGTGAGAATTTTAATCCCTTTGTAGGACTAATATAGTTTATTTATGGTATCGTTACTATGTGAAATGATTTGACAAATCAGAGGTGATTCAATTTTTCATTCTTTTAGTTAAATTGGGTGACTGATTTTTATTCTGATTGTCATCACTAATGACAGTATGGGATTCAGCATTCTGTGTGTTGTGTCAAGGACAGCAAAAGGGTGAACTAACTGCCAATCTGACTGACGTTTTATGCAAATGACATGATCCAGTATATCCCTTGTACATGGCTCATCGAAAATTATAATGGTGCATTAAAAACTGTATACAAGCCATATTTTATATTGGCAGCATGTATTTTGTGGAGCAGGTAACACATGACAAGAAGCAAACATCCTTAAATTGTTAAGGAATTTAGGCTGCTGGCTATTTTAACACACCCACTTTTTTTTTTTTTTTTGAATGAAAGGGTCCACTTCAATGAGAAATTCTAATTATTGAACTCTGTTTTTAACTCTGAGTTCCACAGAGGGCTGCAGTCCACATTTTTGGTAACTTAAATGGCAATTTGCTTTGGAAACTATGATGATATGAGGCTTATGTCATTAGGAAGAAAAGCTCATTAAATTAATTCCCAGTTCATAATTTACTTTAGGAAATTATTAATGTTGAAAAGATTAGTTGGGAGAAAGATTGATGAGTTTAGTTTTCTCATGGAACACTGAGGTTGTAAAAAAAAAAGTTAACTGATTTATCATTTTTATATTGTGTGTACTTCCTATCTTAATGAGCAAGTTGACATTTGGTTCACTTGATTTTTATTATTTTATGGTTCCCTAAGAGAATAAGCTTTCTTAGTGTTTCCACCTTTGCCGAGGAGATGTATGGCATAGTGAATATGCTAATTGCATATTCTTTAGAGTCAGACAGAAGTTTAAATCCCAATTCTGTTGCCTATTAGCTATGTGACCTAGGTCCAGTTGTATTTTACCTTTATCAGCCAAATTTTCCTCATCTGAAAAATGAAAATGGCAGCAATAATCATGTAATAATATTGTAATCATTAAATAAGATGATACACCTATGCACTGCAAGTGTTCTCAAATGGTAGCTACTGTCATTATATTTTGGATGCAGCAAGGTTCAGGAGCTTTGGCTCAATTAATATTCTCTTCATATAAGAGAAAAATGCCTCTAACACAGATGTTCATTACAACTTAGAGAATAGTGAAAGGGGAAAAAATCAAGTATTCTGACTCCAAAGGCCATTTTTCCCACTTCTAGCCTAAAACACAACAGAGTATCTTTCTTAGAGAAGATTTTTAAAACTCTTTAGAGAAAAATGCAGTATATTTTTCTTTGGGACATCAGGGATAAAAGCTATTGGTAGATTATACTGTAAATTATAGACATGAAGTAATCTCAAATGAGAAGGGAAGAAAAAGAAGTGCTAATTTCTTACTGTGCCAAACCCTGTAATATTTGTTTAAAAATCACTGTTAGCACTATCATACTTCTCATCATTTCCGTAATTGTAATTATAGCTGCCATTTATTAAGGACCTATTACATAGGAAGTATTTTATATATACTTTTGAATTTAATCCCCACAATGACCTTATAAGGTACTCATTACTTTGTCTAATTTGTTGATAAGAAAAGCAAGACCTAGAAAGTTGAAGAAACTTGCCCCAAATCATATTGCTGGTGAATGTCAGCACTAGAATTGGAACCCACTTAAAGCTATGGTTTTTCCAGTAGTCATGCATGGATGTGAGAGTTGGACCATAAAGAAAGCAGAGCACTGAAGAATTGATGCTTTTGAACTGTGGTGTTGGAGAAGACTTGAGAGTCCCTTGGACTGCAAGCAGATCAAATCAGTCAATCCTAAAGGAAATCAGTCCTAAATATTCATTGGAAGGACTGATGCTGAAGCTGAAACTTCAATACTGTGGCCACTTGATGCAAAGAACGAACTCATTGGAAAAGACCCTGGTGCTGGGAGGGATTGAGGGCAGGAGGAGAAGGGGACAACAGAGGATGAGATGGTTGGATGGCATCACTGGCTCAATGGACATGAGTTTGAGCAAGCTCCAGGAGTTGGTGATGGACAGCAGGCCTGGCATGCTGCAGTCCATGGACTGAGTGACTGAACTGAACTATCCAACAAGGACCAAGATTAAAGCCACAATTATTCTGTTTCAGCTTACTTTACTTTGGTTTGCATCAACACATAACATTTTGCATTGGCTCCTAAAGGTATGACCTTGGATAGCACTGTAGAAACCACAGGGAGGGACTGGGTAAGCCCCTAGCTAACTTCCACCTCCATCATTTACAGCCTTCTTGAACTTTGTTCATTGTCTGTGGTACCTCACTTACCAACCACATAAGTATGTGTTCCACAAAGGCCTGCACTTAATATCTTTGTTCCTATAGCCCAGGGTTCCAAAGTTGTCTTAATCATTGCTACAACCTCAGCTATTTCCAGGGAACATTCTGGCATTCTTAAAATGTTTTGTTAGCTAGCAAAGGCTTTTGACTAGACAGCACTTTCAGAAGCAATGTCTTATGATATTGGTGCCTGTTCCTCAAGTGGTAGTTTTACAACTGTCTTGGGTATTTTTCTCTTAAAATAAATTCTAGGCAAGCTTTTCCAGAAATGAGACATTTCAAGCTGTTACGTGTTTCATACAGGGGTTTCTTTTATGGAAACTCTCTAGAACTCACAGAATCAGATCCAACCTATAACTCAAAAGTCTAATAGGTCATTTCCTCCTTACCATGGTGCCTTTTAAGAGAATTATAGAAATTTTGCTATGAAGTAAATATTGAAAGTAAAATATTGGCTTAAAAATTAAAAGTAACATTTTATAAATTTTAGGTAGCAGTTAAATTTGGTCCCCAAAGTAATATTGGCATGAACTCTCAATATATATCTATTATATTAAATCTAAAATACTGCTATTCAAAATCAGAAATAATCAGAGGCACCAAGAGATACACAGGGATCTCAGAGAGGAAATTCTGTTGAAAGAAAACAATAGACCATAAGAATAATACTTCTTCAAGATGCAGATAAATGACCTAAGATACCTTAACCGGTTTCTTATCTGAGGCTCTGAGATCTCAGTTTTGAAAGATATTTTGTTGTGGATGATAAGAAGAAAACATTCCAGAAGCTTGAGTGAGTTAAAGGGAAAAAGCACTGACTGAGGGGATCAAGGTAAAGGATGCATATATGATGCCCAGGGCAAGAACTAGAGGGACCCAAGTTTTACCTTAGCCAGTGAATTGGAAGGTTAGTTGAGACATGTAGTCAATCAAACCCAATTAGTTCCCAATTCATGACTGTGACATGGAGGAAGAGAAAGATCTGCTTGCCAATGGCTTCCTTGGAAGCAGTTCAAGCTGAAGTTCATCATGGCATTCTCAGAGTCTCTCTCTAAACCTCTATTACATTCTCACAGCTAAGCTGTGACTGGAATACTTACAGATACTTGGGGAGTGATGCTGTTTCATGGGCAAAGAGAAACTAGAGATGTTCAAACTTGATTCATAATTTGTATAAAAAAAGGTGAAAAGATAAGATCAAGCAATTCTGTTACTTCAGGATACCTTCACATAAATAGCTATCCTGCTTTGTGTAGTTAAAGTCATTGTAACCCAGAAAGCTTTATTCCATATCACAGGTTTACAGCTTGGATTGAAACCTGTCTTTTCATTCCTAAGGCTGTATTCTTTACCAGTACATAACCTTACCAGTCAAGAAAATGCCAGAAGAAATAGAAAAAAGGCATTGTAAAGGAAAATGACAAACAGCTCACTGGACAAGCTGAAAACAATTTCCTGTGGTCAGTTACTATTTTTGCTAGCATATTCTTATTTTAATAAATATTTACCATGAGCCAGACCTTTCTTATTTAATCCTCACAATATACTTGAGAAGTAGGGATTATTCCATTTTGAACACACTGTAATGTATTTAATGCATTTAAAATGATATAGTAATGATACTGTGGTCCCAAGAGGCCAAACAGCTTTGCTCAATACGTTAGGGTAATTGCCGTGCCCCAATGTCTTTTGATAACAAGTCCAGTGTACTTGCCCTGAATATTCAAAACTTAGGTTTTGTCGGTAAGCTATGACCTGGCTCCATCAAACTGTTGCCCCAGGCAGTATTGTAGGGAACATTATTTGAAATATCAACTCAGAGATTTTTATAAATTGAGGTAAAGATTTCAGACATTTGCACCCTGTTATCAACCAGTCACTGAGTGTCAGCTATTCCCTTTGGCCAGGGAATATTCCCAGGAACATTAACACATGGAAACAACATTTTTGTATTTGCACTCTTTTTGAGGGATTTTCAGTAATTCAAACTAAATCGGGGGCTGATGATTTATAACTGTACAATAGAGCAAATATGTATTACTGACCTGAGTGGCTAAAGAAGGATTTTAGCAGATAGTTCAAGTGGGAAGTGACTTTTTCAAAGATCTGCTTGTTATGGCAGTTTGGATTAATGGCCCTTCTTCTACTTTAGAGGAACACTACTTAAATAAATGTTGGCTTGACAACACCCTTCTTCTGATTCTGGAGGGAAAACTTTTACATAAAAAGTGAAGTTATTTGAATCAGTCACTCAGTCCTGCTGATTGCCTATGGACAAGGCCTACCCTCAGGTTAGAAACTGGAATTCTTATGTCTGATTAGTTTTATTATAGGAACATTCAAATATATTTTAAAAACCTATTAAGAAGAAAATAAAAGATGTAATCATAGTATGTTGAAATAAAAGCTGTTAATATTTTCTTCTAACAACATCATAATTTTAAAGCAAACTCTGTACATATCCATATCCACTATTATTTCCTTAGGACAAATAACCAGAAGTAAAATTTGGGGGACATAGTTTATGCAGAAGTTTAACACTTCATATTTACACAAAACTGCCCTCCAGAATGCTGTGTCAACCAAATATACTACCAGCTCTTTCCATCAATGTATTAGTCATGTAGACTTTCCCATTTCTTCTGGGAAAAGCCTGGTAGCCCCTTTGTGGGAAAAGTGAATTGACTCTTAGGAGTAATGGAAACAAAAGGGCCTGAACTGGGGAGTATAAGGACTTTATTTGGGATCAGTGACAATTATCTGTGATCCTGTACTTCAGGAGAAACTGAGATTGGAGATTTGGGAGGAGAAGATAAGGATCCTTTGGTGAGCCACTCAGCCTTACCTGGAGGATTGTGTGTGTGCAAGTATGCACATAAATGTTGTCTACTCAAAACGTGGAGGGTCTACTGACTTGAACACAGATGCTCCTTTTCCTTTCCTAAGTTTAGACAGAGCAAGAAATTATTGCAGTATGGTATAATTTCCTGATAGATTGATTTTATAGTTACTCATTGAATACCACGTGAAAAGATTGCTGTTCCAGTTAGATCCATCGATATGAAAAAGAAACTCATATTCTTCTCTCCACTTTGTTACTAAAGCGTTGTATGAGCAGCTGAATGCCAGACAGAGATGCCATTGCTTTGAATAGGGTAAGAGGATTGGGTATGAATTTCTGGAAATGAATAGTATAGCTTGGATAAAAAGGCATAGAAAGAGTTTGAATGATTTTGTCTTTGAGCCAAGAGATTGTGTTAGATAGGCAGGGATGTTACATTACTTAGGACCAGAAGCTGGGCACATCAGCTGAAGCAGAAATACCTAGAAGTAAAGTAGGAGTGGTCTTCTCTATGAAATTTGCCAGTGGGGATGCGGAGAGTTTTGTGTTATATAGTCCTATCCAGCTTATTTATAATAAGAGTTTCTGTCCTCAGAGAAGCTTTGAAAGACAGAGGTACAATAAATGCTAGAGAGGGAGCAGAGAAAAAGAAATCTTCTTACACTGTTGGTGGGAATGCAAACTAGTACAGCCACTATGGAGAATAGCATGGAGATTCCTTAAAAAACTGGAAGTAGAATTGCCATATGACCCAGCAATCCCACTGCTGGGCATACACACCGAGGAAACCAGATCTGAAAGAGATACGTATAACCCAATGTTCATTGCAGCACTGTTTACTACAGCTAGGACATGGAAGCAACCTAGCTGTCCATCAGCAGACAAATGGATAAGAAAGCTGTGGTACATATACGCAATGAAATATTATTCAATTATTAAAAAGAATGTATTTGAATCAGTTCTAATGAGGTGGACGAAACTGGAGCCTATTATACAGAGTGAAGTAAGTCAGGAAGAAAAACACCAATACAGCATATTAACACATATATATGGAATTTAGAAAGATGGTAACAATTACCCTGTATGCGAGACAGCAAAAGAGACACAGATATAAAGAACAGACTTTTGGACTCTGTGGGAGAAAGCAGGGTGGGATGATTTGTGAGAAGAGCATTGAAACATGTATATTACTATATGTAAACAGATCACCAGTCCAAGTTCGATGCTTGAAACAGGGCACTCAAAGCCGTTACACTGGGACAACCCCAAGGGAGGTGGGGAGGGAGGTGAGTTCAGGATGGGGGACACGTGTATACCCATGGCTGATTCATGTCAATGTATGGCAAAAATCACTACAATGTTGTAAAGTAATTAGCCTCCAATTAAAATAAATAAATTTAAAAAAAAGAAAGAGGTGGTAAAGGGCATAATAAGTGGTAAGTATGGTACCATTTCTGTCTTTAAAGTTTATGACTATAGATGAGGAGGAGAGGGTGGATAGTTAGCACTGAGAACCAACTGAATCAAAAGGCTAAAATGTTTAAATTTTATGTATTTAAAAATGTATTTCTCTGATTATCAAAATAATGTAGTAACTATTAATATTTTGAAAAAAGCAAAGTATAAAGAAGATAATAAAAATGACCCCTAATCTTACAAGGCTTTGATTAAAATGCTTATATACACATATATTGTTAGTACATAACAATTGTGCCTTTATATTCTAATTTAGAAATATGTAACTGGAGAGATAACAACTCAGATAATTACTGTCTTGGTTTCACCAAAAGTCTGGCAAATAGAGTTATTAATATCTTATTGACAGTCTCTGTGCCCTGTGATTCTCACAGAATTTTTAGAGGTGTTATTCTCATTCTGAACTAAGAATTTTTTAATGTAAAATTCTTTGTTGTGGATTTGTTAACATGCAGTTGAGCACTGTCTAAAAAGAATGCTTTTAAATGGAACTTATTAAAGATGCATGCACAAAGTGAGTGGTTTACTCTAACATCTGCCTTCTTTTGTTTAGAATCATTTGCTAATTGGAAATTCAAGGTTAACACCTCTGGAGATAGAAAGGTAATTGATCTCATGTTAGACTAGGCTTGGCACTGTTGAAAGGTTTCTCTGACTGACTCTCACAAACACTCCTTTAATCATCCCAGAACTAATGCTGCTATCCTCTATTTTCCTGATATATAGTACACACATAAATAATGATAGTAAGAAGTTGATCTATTCAATATATATCCAGAATTTACAGCACTGTTATAAGTTGGTTTTCGTTTTTTATTTTTTTTTTGGAGACTAAACTTTACAAGAGATGGTGTTTTCCTTTTGGTGGGAACCCAAGGAAATTCAAGTCAAGGGTTTATCGCACCAGCAGCCCAAGCTAAAAAGTTTGACCATGTGTAGCTGCACCGTCTGGAACATGCAGCCTCCTTGGTCATTATAGCAAGAGACGAGCCCCTGGAAAAATGCACGTGCTATTTTCGCTGTTTCAGCCACCAAGGGACACACTTCTGTTCACCTTTTTGTTGCTTTATTGACCAGGCCTCACTGTAGGGTCCTTACCGGTAGCAAGGGACCCAGGAAGTATAGAGCTTCGAATGCAATACCTGGTGAGCACACTGTCTGTCTCAGTGTATTTTCAACAGGATTTTGAGAGGTATTTCAGAATGAGGTGGGGCATAAATAAGTATTGTCATTTTTGTAGGTCAAAAAATGGTTAAATATCAGCAGTTTTATATAGTTCAGTCTAAAAAATAAGTTAAATGTGTAGAGTCATAAGCACTTTACTGAGTTAACACTGTCCATACCCTCAAAAAGAGACTGTCTATTAGTAAGAGCGAGCCTGCAAATAACCACGATTCTATCAGAGAAGAGCTACAATAGAGGTACATGCAAAGTGCAACAGCATTAGAGAAGGGTGACTAGTTATGTGACCACAGGTTAACGGAGGTAATCAGGCGTTAATTGTTGATGGTCATCATGAGAAGCAGGTAATTTCTAAACAGAAGGAATGACAGAGAGACACAGAAATGAAGGGGGCGGGGGGAGTCTTGTTTAGAAAAGCCCAGTAACATAGGAAAAGTAAGAGAAGGGCCTGCTTGGAAGAAAATCATAAATGAAGACGGCATGAGGCTGAGAGTCTGACATTGTATATCATGCTAAGGAAATTTACTTTTTGCTGATGGCAACCTTGGAGCTACTGAAGGCCTGATGTGATAGAATCAGAAATGTCTTTAGGGGATAAGGAAGGAATTAGACTGTACGAAATACTGGATGTTTTATAGTGGAGAGTTTTTAGTTACTTTTGTGTTCCTTATCAAGTGGACACATCCTTTAAACTTTATGCAATAAAATCTCCCAACCCTAAGGTAATCAATTATCATAAAAACTCAAGGCAAGAAAGGAGATTGATGGGTATAGTGCAGACCAGGTCTCTGGCTAATATTGAAGAGGAAAATGGCTGGTGAAAATATCTTCCATGGTCCTAGATTATAACCTGAACCTGGTAAACTGGCATCTTCCAAAATTCTAGCTATATTAAAAAAGAAATGCTGTTTTTGGAATATTAAGAGCTAGGAAGGACCTTAGAGGTTTCAGTCTAGATTTGTTTTCCGTGTGAGAATTTTCTTTATATTTAATAAACTTGAACATGGCTATTGAGTCTTATGTTTGAATAGGGCCTTGAGAAACTAATTTATTCTCAAGACAGATCATTTCATTAAATAAAAGGAAAAGCATTTTGCTGTTGTTTGCCATTTCAAAGAGCAATGCTTGAAAAGTGGGAAGAAAAAACAAAAAGAGAATCTGGCCAGCAATCCCAAACAGAACCTTTTCAATTTCTTAAAATATCTATGATACATGGCTTACCATAATGGAAAAAAATGTTATGTAAAACTATAAAATAATAATAACCACTCCAACCTTTTAATCTCTGTGTATTTGGGAGACAGTTTATATTAGCAATAAAATAAATCTCCACATTCACTTCTTCTATGAAAATGTTTAATAGGAAAAGTGAGAATGAAAGTGATATTTCAAAGTCTTTGCCAGCTCAGAGTAACAACACGACACTACTGAATCTTTATGAAGGTGCTTGAGATGCAGAATCAGGAAGGGCCAACTGCCCCACATAATAAAGTGGGAAAGTCTTCATCCTTCACTATAGTCTGCTATACATTCGAAAGCCTGTGTGATAGGTGATTTAGAGCCTTTCAGGAAAGTTCCTTCAACCTTGTAAAAATGTGGGAATCCTTCTCAGTATCTGCAATACTTTTGTTGTCATTTGTGATGTGACTTACATGTCAACTAAGATAACCTAATACTTGAGACTGAAATTAAAATGTCTCAAAATTAAATTTGCCTGTCATAGGATCACCTAATTATTGTCCAATCTCTGGAGCTTCAAAGTGGTATAGGGGAGCTGGGTGTCTCCCCTCCAGCAGAACCCCTCATGTTATGGTCTGTAAAGATGTCTACTGTAACGGGAATGGATACTGTTTTCCCATCATGCATTCTCGTGTCATTCCCAAGGAGGTGAAGATTTGTTCTTATTGATGAAGGGTGGGTAAAGGGGAAAAACAAAAAATCTTACTCTTTTAATTATGAAACACAGATATATGTACAGCACATAAAAGACACACAGTATATCTGTGGTGTTAAAATTTCATCAGAAAGCAATAAGGGAAAAAATAGCTAAAATGACTGTTGAAGGCTCCTGATGGTTCTTCATGTACATAGACTATGACAAGTATGGTGTCTTTTGATGTGGCTCAGGGTGGGAAGGGAAGAGATTTATGAAGGGAAGAGATTTATGACTATCTTGAGTCATGTTCGTTTCTGAGCATCTGCTTCCTTGAATTGAATAACTTTATAAATCATCCTCTATGGCATGCATTTTTGTCCCTGTTTCTTCCAGTGTCAGTCTAAATTTGAATACAATTCCCTTTCTAATCCCTTTAAAAGAGGTAGGAAAAACCTTTATAATTCTTCTAGCTGCTCCTTGGTTCATAAACATAAAATCTATGGCATTTTTAAAACTGGATAAAAAAAAAAGATGTTGTATTCTTCATGTAGCCCTTCCTATTCTCCTTTTTATAAGTGAGTTCTGCAGTATAGGGCAGGGAACTCAGCTTGGTGACCTAGAAGGGTGAGAAGGCAGAGAGTGGGAGAGGGGTTTAAGAGGGAGGGGATATATGTATACATATAGCTGATTCCCTGGTAGCTTAGCCGGTTAAGAAACTGCCTGCAGTCCAGGAGACCCTGGTTCCATTCCTGGGTCAGGAAGATCTTCTGGAGAAGGGATAGGCTACCCGCTCCAGTATTTCTGGGTTTCCCTGGTGGCTCAGCTGGTAAAGAATCTACCTGCAATGTGGGAGACCTGGGTTCGATTCCTGAATTGGGAAGATTCCCTGGAGAAGGGAACGGCTACCCACTCCAGTGTTCTGGCCTAAAGTCCATGGGGTAGCAAAGAGTTGAACACGACTTAGCAACTTTCACTTTCATAGCTGATTCACTTTGTTGTATAGCAGAAACCAACACAAAATTGTAAAACATCTATACCCAAATAAAAATAAAAGAAGTGAGTTCTCTCATCTCTTTACACTCTAGCAATTATTTTTGCACCTCAAAAATTATATTCTTTAGGTCAATTATATTCTTTAGATCAAAAATTAGTGCATACCTTTTCTTCCTGCTATAGCTCAAACTTTCTAGTGTCAGAAACCACATTTTATTCATCATCATAACATCTTCCATGCCTTGTATGATATTTAACTAAAACAATCAACTCCATATAAATCTGGGTGCAGGGAGGGTGGGTGCAATGGGGAGTAAAAGAAGCTTTTGATAATGGATTCTAAGACTAGTCAAAATTGAGATGAATAATGACTCATAAAAAGGTTATGTTAAAATGAAGCCATTCTATTAGGCAAGGAATAGTGTATATTTGTGATCAAAATGATTCAGGTCAACTTTAGCTATCAACTATAAGAGCGAAGATGACATTTAAAATGAGAAAAGTAAAGAAACACGTGTGCATAATTCTTCAAAGAGTAAGAGACATACGCAGGGAGACTTTGAGCAGCAGACTCTGAGCAGATAGCCACGTGGTGTTGTGCCAAGCAAAGAGTCCACCTCCGTGTTGGGTAAGAAATTAGCTTTATTGATGGCTCTTTGTTCTGTATCAATTTGATCTACCTGTATAATGCCTATCCCATTTCAGTCCTTTGTCTATGTTGCTTCCCCCAAAGTCTGCAAGCTTCAGAACTCAACTATCATTTCTCCTTAGTTTAATTAATTTAAGCACATTCACAGAGTGTCTTACATGTTTCAGGCTATTTGTAAAGCGTGAGGAGTACACGGAAGTAGAAGACACATCCCTAGCCTTGAGGAGGATCTCATACAGGAAACGGCTTTGAAGATGGCTTTGAAAAACAGATTGGATAATTAGATCTGGATAAGAAAGGGGAAGAAAGATATCTCAGGCCCAGGCAACAGCACTTGGAAGTGCTCAGAGTCAGGCATGAATCACGTGCTCAGACACTAGATTGACACCGTTGGTCTGAATCACAACAGAGACACGAGGGGGAAAGACGTCTGGATCTCAGTGAGGACTTGGCTCTGCTGGCTTCCTAAGACCCTGCCTTTTGTGTTCTTCATTTCTTGTGGATCTCTGCTTCTCGGCCTCTCAGCTCTAATCTGTGTGTTCCTTCATTTGTTTCCTAATCCTAATTAAGTGGCATTTGGTATCTCAAGGGACAAAAGTCATCTCTTTTTTTATGAACCGATAATTACTATGGTTAGTTAACTTATAAAGAAAATGCATGCCTAATTACATCAAATATAGATCCTATTTAATCAATTAATTATTGAAGCAAACATTTTTGGGGGCATATACTTTGCATCTAGAATAGTTTAGTTGTTCAGCCTGTGGACTGTAATGGAACAGTTTATTTACCATCTCTAAATCTCACTTTTTAAAAAACTTAGAATGAGAGTAACTATATTTATCTCACAAGATAGTTTTAAAAATTAAGTAATGTATATCGTTCATTTGTGTTGACTGCTTTTCATTTTCCGTCATCCTTCCTTGCTCTGACCAACTCATTCTCTGTCCTTCTCTACCCTCTTCTGTGCTCTAAGGCTGCTCCCTACACACTGCATCACCCAGACTCTCTGACTGGCTTATTTCTGATAAAAGACAGGAAAAAAGGAGAAGTAGCTGTTTTTTCTTCAGCGCTTTCTCCCTGCTTTAACATCCTGGTTCTGGCACATTCTGGCAGTAGATTTGACCCTTCTCCTTCTGTCCCACAGCCCCTTCTCCAGGGGCTCTGCTCCTACTGGGCCCTGGCAAGACTATTTTCCCTCTTGTCCTTCAGGCTGAAGCATCATAATTAATGGCTTTTGCCCATTTCTACTCCTGGATGCTTCAGCATCTATTGTTGGTTCTCTTAACTTTGTCCAGTCCTCTGTAAACAGTCCCTTCATTAAAAGTCCTGGAGTTGAAATCATCCGAGTGGAACTTTGTTTCTGGAAAGGACCCTGGTTGATGAGGTATGTTACCAATTGTGTGTGCCTCTGGCACCTAGTTTGTGTTCACTAAATATTAGCTCTTTTTATCTTCATTCATTCATTAGTTTTGTTTGTGGTCTTTCCTTGCTAAATTCAATAAATGTTACTTAAATGTATTGTTACCTCATTCTGTCTCAAGCATCCACATTACTTGGTACTTTGTGGATCAGAGACAAACTTCCATCAATCTGAGACTTAAGCCATGAAGGCAATGAACATTTCCATGGAGGCCTTTCTCCTTCATCTTTCTGAACATGTTGAGAAATAGAATTTGGAAACGGCAAAATATCAGATTTTTTTTGGTAAATAATAACTACCAGGCTTGCCACAGGGAGAATCCAGGAGAGGGGAAAGGAATGAATATATGTAACCTGTAGAGCAAGTGCTTCCTTACAGAAGCCAGTGACTCTGATGACCTTCTTCTATTCAGTTAAGTCCTTCCTTCTATGGGGTACAGGAGTGAGGGGTAGAGGACAGAATATTTTCTCCTAATGGTTTCAAGAGGATAATCATTTCTATTTCATAGTCAGATGCAGGGATCATGGAGTGAGGAAGAAGACTGTTCTTCCTATAATCAGGAATTGAAGGAAAATACTTTTAATATTAAATATTCAAAATGCCTCAATAAAAGAAAATGCCTTCTCAAAATCTATGTTCATGGAGCTATACACCAGTGAGTTGGCAGCCGTCCAGACTGAGCTGGAAATTGCCCACTGCCACTGACAGAGATTTAAAATTTTATACCCTACTGTTATACCACAATCCTTGCTAGACACACAGGATGGGCTCCCCCACCACTCCTGCTCTGCCTGTGATTCTGAGGCATTGTTGTTCAGCTACTTCATGCCCACGCACTTCATACATTCCTTTCAGAGTATCAAGGAAAGAGGATTCTTGGAGACTGTGTTCCACTCTGCGGCCAGGGTGGGAAAAGAAGCACAACTGTTGGTGATCACAGTGTTAAAGTGTTGCAGGAAGAGACTCTTATCTCTGAGGCAAAGAAGATGAAGGCATAACTTGGACAAAGAAGTGGCTTCAAGCTCAAAACTGCAAAGTCTACAAGACCATCTGATGCTCCTCCTTGAGAGCCTGAAGCTGTCTTACACTCATGCCTCCTCTAGGTGAGAAAGTATATATTTCCAAATGCTAGAAGTGAGTTGGAATTCTTGAGGTTCCCTCTGACCTATATTTTATGATAATTCTTTCCAGAATCAATCCATGAATTGCATTTCTACATTTTTATTAAATATATTACTGCAAGAGTGCACTGTTATGAGCCTGCTTTTTCATTTAACAATATTATATAGGAATCTCTCTCATTCTTTTAAACAATAGAATGGCATTTTATAGAAAACCTACTCCTCTATTGATGGTACTTAGGTTGTATTTAATTTTTGTTTTTATTCACTCAATCAGTCAACAAATTTTTATTGATTTGCTATTAAGTGCCTAATTCCTGCTAAGTACTCTGGCTAATAACAAACAAAACAAATAAAAGTTCCAGCACTTCAAGAGCTGAGATTCAAGTCAGGGCAACAGAAAAATAAAGTGAGTCAATAACTAATGACATAATTACAAATTGTGTTAAATGTCATAAAGTTAACAAAGAGGGAAAGAGAGAGAGAATAATAGATGGACCCAAGTTAAATAAGGTACTCACAAGAGACTTCCATGAAGAAGTAATATCTGAGATCCAAAGGACAAGGAAGAATCCATTTGAAAAGTAGAGGAAAGAGACTTTCAAGCAATGTGGTAGCATGTGCAAATGACCTGTGGCAGGAGTTTGACATGTTTAAAAATAGAATGTCAGTGGTCTAGGGGATGCTGAGAGAGGCAGAGTGCTACAAGTAGCTCCAAAAGGACCAGATACTGAGGATCAGATGACACAGCACCTTATATGTCACATTGAGATGTTTAGATATTATCCTATATGAAACAGGAAGCCTTTAGGAATTGACAACATGAAATGATGTATTTTTTGCAGCTTTATTGAGATGTAATTTACATATAACATTGTGTAAGTTTAAGGTGTACAATATGATGATTTAATATTCTTTTAATATTCTTGTATATTATGAAATTATTACCACAATAAGGTTAGTTAATTATCATACTGTGCATGTATGTGTGTGTGTGTTGAAAACATTTAAGATCTACTTTCTTAGCAACTTTCAAGTATATAAAATAGTATTGTTAACCACAGTCACTATTCTTTACATTAGATCACCAGAACTTATTCATCTTATAAATAAATTTTTTTTCCTATTTGACAAATATCTCCCCATTTCGACCACCACCAGCCCCTGGCAATTACCATTCTATTCTCTACTTCTCTGTGTTCAACTATTTTAGAATCCACATATGAGTGAGATCATCCAGTGTTTTTATTTCTCTGACTTATTTCACTTAGCATAATGCCATAATTATTTTAAAGTTAGTTGGCTACTATGTAGAGAATGAATTAGAAGCAATCAAGAGGGTGACTGCAGCTAAAAATTGTGGTAGAAATGACCAAGTACAGAAGTTGACTTTTCCCAGTTCTTTAAGGCTCCAAATCATGGGATTTCCATTCAGATTGCAGGCCTGAGGCAGAGGACATTTCACATGCTTTATTTCATTCCCTTTCTGTGTAGGGATAGGCTCACTGTAGCCTGGCTTTGCTAGCAGGTTATAACACGTCTCAGAGCATGTTGAGAACATCAACAAAGTAAACAATTGACACTTTGTTGCTGTTGTTTTTGTAATAAGCCCACACCAGCTTCCTAGGTTTCCACGTTTCCAAATATATATAAAGAGTATGCTAAAAATCTCATTTTGAAATTTTGTTTAAGCTGTAGTAAAATACACATAACATTAAATTTATTATCCAACTATTGTTAAGTGTATAGTCCATGGCACCAGGTACATTCACATTATTGTGCAACTATCACTAACATCCATCTCCGGAACTCTGCATTTTACAACGTTGAAACTCTGTTCACATTAAATAATGTCTTATTCTCCCTTTCTTGCAGTTCCCGGAAAGCACCATTCTATTTTCTGTTTTTATGAATCTGACTATTCTAGGTACATCATACAAATTAAATTTTACAATGGTTTTTCCTCTGTTACTAGCTTATGTCACTTCTCATAAAGTTGTTAAAGTTCATCCATGATATAGCATGTGTCAGAATTTTCTTCCTTTTTGAAGGTTGAATAATATTCTCCAGATCTGTATAATGCTTAATGCAACACCAAGTTAGAGATTACGAAAATGAGGGATCGAAAATGTAACTGGTGAGAGGGAGTCAATATAATATCATAGAAAACTGCACAGAATGGAAAGTCAGCACAACACAGGCAAAGTCTAGCTCCAATGCTTTGTAGCTTTTTGATCACGGGCAAGTTAACTTTTCTGAGTTTATTTTCTCAGCTGTAAAATGGGATTAAAATGCCAGACCAGCATACCCAGCAAAACTATTGTGAGGATTAAGTGGGAACATGTAATTAAAGTTCTTAATAAATTTAAAAGCAAAATGTAAATATGTAATATTAGGTTGCAATTCAGTAACTATGTGTATTTGCAAGCTATGTCTGTGTCCATTATTAATACTTTACTGTAATATTTTTGACCAATTTATCAATGTCAATATAATTGACTTGCAATAACCACACATTTTAAGGTGTCCAATTTATTTTGTTTTGTCATTTGTATACTCTTATGAAACTGTCACTACAATCAAGAGTATGAACAGATCCATCACCTCCAAAAGCTTCCTCATCTCCTTTGTAATCTCCCTGCCCTGCTCCTCCCATCCTGTACCATCACCAGCAACTGATGACTGGGTTTCTGTCTCTATAGATTTGTTTTCATTTCCTAGAATTTCATATAAAAGGAATTATTCATTGTGTACCCATTTGTCTCACAGGATGGGGTTGTAATGCCCTATTTCCCTTCTTAAACATTAGATGATACTTTATGACCCCATCTGACCCTGCTGACTTCCTCATAAAAGAAAACCAAGGGGAGATATAAGAGTCCAGAACACCCAGAGACAAGACCATTAACATTGTATATATTTATAGCCATATCATTTTAATGGCAAAAACACTTGAGTTACATTTGGAGAGAATACTACTTTGAGATTAAGGATAGAAAAGGAGATGCACTGACAAGAGTTCAAATGAGAAGGCACAAGAACGTTCATTGCAACTCAAAATAGTAAAAAAATAACTGAAAAGAAGAACTTAAGTGCTCCTTAATAAATGATTGATTAAATAAATTGCAACCACATAAGGACATCCTCTGCATTCATTTCCATTAAAAGATATAATGATTTTATTTTTTTAACAAAGCAAGTTGTAATACATATGCATGATATGATTTAATCTATACAAAATTATCCACAGTAAACTCTCTATTAATGTAAACTAACTACAAATGTAAAATGTATTCTGGAAGGATAACCACCCAAATGTTAGTATTGACTCTTGCTTTATTTGGGTGATAAAATTAGTGGTAGAGATGGTGAAGGGGTTTTGTATTACTCTGAAGCACTAAATATTCTACAAAAACCAATATTTTCTTTGAAAACAGGGAAAAAAATCAATTAAACAAAAGTAGTCCCTGAAAAATACAAAGGAGCATTGGTATACCAGCAAGACCTATTTTCATGCATTAAATTTAGACTTAAGCATAGAAAAATATTTGCAAGGGATTATATATATATAAATATTAACAATAATTATTTCTAGACGGTGGGATCATGGGTTTCTTTTACTTTTAAAATTTCAGTATGATGGACATTGAAATAAACCCTAACCCTGTATCAGTGATAATAATAAACATCTTTCATTTTGAAAGTAAAATAGTATGAAAGAGCAGTCTAATCTGTATCTCAAGTCAGTAAAGTAGAACAGTTCTGTATCTTTGGATTGTGGTAGAGAAAAAAAATTAACTGCTTTTGATATAATAACGGATGTATCTGTGCTTCAAACTTTTATTTCTATTCAGTATTTAAAGCAGTCTCTAAATACAATGGTTATTTTTGTCACAGAAATGCCAGCAATTGTCATAGCATAGAAAATCAATATCAAACTCTAATTACTGCACTAAGAAACTCATTCATTGTAATGAATTCTCTGCTGTTATTGAAGAACTAGTGAATTTAATAAGAGAATCTATTCATAGTCAGTTATTGACCCCAAACTGCCAAGTCATTTAGGACAAGAATTTAGGGCAAATAAAGATAACTTGTTAAAGAAGTTATGAGTATGAATAGCCATCCTCTACTTCATTTAAACCCATAAAGGGATTTTTTAAAAAATATACTGAACATAAAAAGACATTATAAAATGAATGGAAACACTTGCCAGAGTGAAGAATTTGAAAAGGTGTATGACTAGATCAAGCCTTATCTTAATTTTCCTGAAAAAAGCATCAGGGAGATATAAAATTTTAAATCAGGTTTTGGCAGGTACAAAATTGAACAGCAATTATATTAGAAAAATTTCCAGAACTTAATGATATATTCCTGGAAGTTCTAAGTTATCTAAAAGATAATATCTTCAAGGATAGGGTCCATCCCTTAACTACCAGGAAACCTTAGCTGCTTGCTAGGGAGAACTGTTAAATGACTGAATAAATGAATTAGATATTTATTGACTAAGTATTTAATCTGCTGAATAGGCATTAGAGTGGAGTGATGATATTGCCAATATTATCAAGGTTACCTTTTCCGTCTACTCTATTTGAGCTATTATTCTTTCTATTCCATTGAAACGATTTCTGCCATTATTACCAACGGTCTCCAGCTTGCCAGGTCCAATGGTCCTTACTTTGCTCAACTGTTCTAATAGATTTTGATAATTAATGGCTCTTTCTTTCCTGAGACTATTTTCTTTGTCTCTATGGCATAACATTTTCCTGGTGTTGCTCTCAGTCTCCTTTGTTGGAATCTCCTCTTCGAATTAACCTGTAAATGTTAGTGGGCTTGGCAACCAACCTTGGCCCTTTCTCCTACTTATCTCTTCTCATACTTCCTTGATCTCAGTTATTATACTGGCTACTTCCTTATGTATCTTTACACCCTGATCACTTTCCTGTATTCTAAACTCAGCTACCCAACTTCTACCTGACATCTCCAGCTCCATTTCTAATAAGCATTATAAATTTAACATGCCTAAAGAAAACTTTTGATTTCTAGCTCTGTCTCCAACCAAAACTACCCTTATTCCCAAGAAAATATACCACCTTCCATTCACTTTACCAAACTGAAAATGTAGCAGTCAACTTTGATTCTTTTCTTTCCCTTATTATCTCACAACCAGCTCACCTTCAATTCATGTTAGAATTAAAAACTTTCACTAGGTCCTCTCTTGACTCTCTGCCTCCAAAGTATCACTTGAAGACATCATATTTCTCCCACACTGAAACAACGGTCTGCTAATCGGTGTCCTTGTTCCCACTCCTCCCATCCACTTTTAATTCTCTTTATTTTCCATAAAGGAAGAACAGCATTTTAAAGATTTGAATTAGGTGTTGTTGCTCTCCTTAAAACTTATTATGATTCTCCACTTCATTTACAATAAAGTAAAAGAATCTTACCAAAACTCACAAGGTCCTAAACAAACTTGTTTCTGCCTACCTTCCTAGCCTCATCTTCTATAATTACCTACTTATTATATTCTTTAAACCTATTGGACATCTGTTCATCATATTTGGCAAACCTGACTCCACCATAGAATTTTTGCTACCATCTCTATAAATAATATGTTCTCTTCCCTATTTTCCTTTTGCAGGATAGTGCCTTTATCTAAAAATAAGAGTCAGCTTAGATGTTATGTTTTCAAAAAGTCTCCATGACTAGAATGAAAGCTCCATGAGAGTCAGAATTATAACAAGTTCATATTCTATTTCCATTAAAATGGTGAAATTTATCATATTTATTTATAAGAAAGCTTCATACAAAAAAGAAAAGAAAAATCATTGAGCTTTCTTTCATTCATTCATTCAATAATTACTTATTGCCAGGCACTGTGCTAGATACCGAGCATATGGCAGTGAACAAAACTGACTTGATGATCATGGTTTTCATGATGCTTAGATATAGAGACAGATACAGAAGGGGATAGATATAAAACAAACACACACAAATATAATTACCAAGTGCGATTATTATTATGAAAGAAAATAACTCTGGATGAGTTGAAGATGGGGTTGTTCAAATTAGGAGGGTCAGAACCGTCTTCTATGATTAAATGTCATTTCAATTTAGATTTGAGAAGTAAGTGTCAGAGGAATAAGTAGACATGTAGACTGGGGGGTCCAGTAAGGCAATTGTTGGGGCTTTACAACATCTTATGACCAAGTATCATATTAAAGACTATGGTAAAATTTTGTGGTGATAATTCAGTCTAATTACTTTCTTATTCTTATAGTTTAAGTGTTCTTACTCCCAAGGTGTCTTCATTGTGCTTCTTCTACTGGACTTTGCCAGAAACTCTACATGTATCTTTTTGGTCTACCATAGAGCCTGCCAGACTGTACTGCCTTCATGGCAGGACTTCCTGAATCATCATGTGGTTCTGTTGCAGACTTTCTATTCTGGGTCCCACTTAAAGATGATAATTTATACTTTGTTTTCACATTTATAGCATATGGGCCTGTTTACTATTCCTGGGTGTCAAAATGCTATCTCCAGAACCTGAAGTGGCTTGTCAGACATTGAGCTTTCTTCTTTGTGGCAGAAAATGCACCATGTAATCGTTTATTTTTACTTCTGAAAAAGATGCCCTCTGTACCACTGACAATTGCCCTTCATTTATTTCAGACGTGGAGAGCCATTAAGTATTTGTATGACTGTCTCCTACTCGGTGGAGAGATATAAAATAAGAATAAATAGAAGTATTAAGAAGAGAATATAATAACTTTTAAAACTACTTAGTCATATGGAAAAATTGCTATGTTAGCATAGTAATTGAACTGTCAGTATAAAATGGCATTTATACTGATTATAACTATAAGGTATGACGTATGAAAACAAGCATTAGATTGTAAAACATTACAAATAGGTTATTTAAAGAGGGTAATTGTGGTTTATTTCCCCCTAATATTTCTTTAATTTCTTCTAAAACCAAAGAACAAAGTATCTTCCTATATTAGTCTTTGTCAAAACAGCAGCAAGGGCCTCACATGTTGTTTTTTAAATTATATTCTTGCTAGGCTAGTCTATATTTACTTTTTTATCTCTTTCTTTACCAATTCACAATACTAGTGCTTCCTTTATTAACTTTCAGTGTTATAATAACATTCTACAGTCCTTTGACTATTCTGATTGATTGTTGGCGTGTTTTGTTTTATTACATGTCCTTTTTGGGAGATGGTCAGGATTTGGAGGGGCCAAAGAGACAAAGATTCCTCTGTTTTTGGTTTTTTGTTCAATTCAGTTCAGTAGCTCAGTCATGTCCGACCCTTTACGACCCCATGAAGTGTAGCACACCAGGCCTCCCTGTCCATCACCAACTCCTGGAGCCTACTCAAACTCATGTCCATTGAATCGGTGATGCCATTCAACCATCTCATCCTCTGTCGTCCCCTTCTCCTCCTGCCCTCAATCTTTCCCAGCATCAGGGTCTTATCCAATGAGTCAGTTCTTGGCATCAGGGGGCCAAAGTATTGGAGCTTTGGCTTCAGCATCAGTCC